>NC_074708.1:11201417-11360930 GCF_024334085.1 Lutzomyia longipalpis | reverse complement strand
ACCCTATTTGTCCAGAACTTGTAAATTCTGGGATGACTTCCACAATCCGGAGGTCACTCCATCATTACTAATGAGGAGTGACCACAATTCCGGCGAAAAACCCACAAATTTGCCCCATTATACACTATTTGTCCAGAACTTGTTAATCCTGGGATGACTTCCACAATCTGGAGATCACTCCATCATTACTAATGAGAAGTGACCACAAAATTGACGAAAAACCCACAAATTTGCCCCACTATACACTATTTGTCCAGAACTTGTTAATCCTGGGATGACTTCCACAATCCGGAGATCACTCCATCATTACTAATGAGGAGTGACCACAATTCCGGCGAAAAACCCACAAATTTGCCCCATTATACACTATTTGTCCAGAACTTGTTAATCCTGGGATGACTTCCACAATCCAGAGGTCACTCCATCATTACTAATGAGGAGTGACCACAATATTGACGAAAAACCCACAAATTTGTCCCACTATACATTATTCGTCCAGAACTTGTTAATCCTGGGATGACTTCCACAATCCGGAGATCACTCCATCATTACTAATGAGGAGTGACCACAAAACTGACGAAAAACCCACAAATTTGCCCCACTATACATTATTCGTCTAGAACTTGTTAATCCTGGGATGACTTCCCCAATCCGGAGGTAACTCCATCATTACTAATGAGGAGTGACCACAAAACTGACGAAAAACCCACAAATTTGCCCCACTATACACTATTTGTCCAGAACTTGTTTATCCTGGGATGACTTCCACAATCCAGAGGTCACTCCATCATTACTAATGAGAAGTGACCACAAAATTGACGAAAAACCCACAAATTTGCCCCACTATACACTATTTGTCCAGAACTTGTTAATCCTGGGATGACTTCCACAATCCGGAGATCACTCCATCATTACTAATGAGGAGTGACCACAAAACTGACGAAAAACCCACAAATTTGCCCCACTATACATTATTCGTCCAGAACTTGTTAATCCTGGGATGACTTCCACAATCCGGAGGTCACTCCATCATTACTAATGAGGAGTGACCACAATTCCGGCGAAAAACCCACAAATTTGCCCCATTATACACTATTTGTCCAGAACTTGTTAATCCTGGGATGACTTCCACAATCTGGAGATCACTCCATCATTACTAATGAGAAGTGACCACAAAATTGACGAAAAACCCACAAATTTGCCCCACTATACACTATTTGTCCAGAACTTGTTAATCCTGGGATGACTTCCACAATCCGGAGATCACTCCATCATTACTAATGAGGAGTGACCACAAAACTGACGAAAAACCCACAAATTTGCCCCACTATACATTATTCGTCCAGAACTTGTTAATCCTGGGATGACTTCCACAATCCGGAGATCACTCCATCATTACTAATGAGGAGTGACCACAAAACTGGCGAAAAACCCACAAATTTGCCCCAGCATACACTATTTGTCCAGGACTTGCTAATCCTGGGATGACTTCCACAATCCGGAGATCACTCCATCATTACTAATGAGGAGTGACCACAAAACTGACGAAAAACCCACAAAGGAGTTTATTCAGGCCAGTATGAAAGATGATCCTCTATCGCAGAACAATTTTAACTAATTCCATTTTGTAGAGGATCAAAAAACATTGAAGAATCGCGAGAGAAACTCCCCAAAATCCACTGGGATCACATCGAAAAGTGCAAATAAAAATTGCCAAAAAATTCAAATATTGCGACGCCATTTGACATTTTTTTCCCTATAAAAAATGTTTCAAAAGTTTTCTGTAGACTTGTCGCTCATTTTCTGTAGAGTTTTTTTCTAGACAAAATAAATGTTTATGATTTCGTTGCTGAAGTGATTTCTACATCTGAATCTGTGAAATCTTCTGCTCCTTGGAAGTCTGTGCATCTAATGATACTCTCAAAGCACTGAGAAAACAAACTCTTTGGGAGTTTATTGCTGTGAATAATTTCATGAGACTTCCGGATGTCTTTCTTGATAATCTCCACGGTGTGGAGGGATTTGGAGATTATGTCCAGGAATTGGAGACTTACTTGTGGTGTTTCAGCCTCCTCGAGAGCGGATGCAACAAGGAGGAGGGCATAGAATCTATGTTCACTGCCCATTGATTCAATTTCAATGCGTCGGAGCAAAATATCATGGGAATTCTGCAGAAAAGATCTCTGAGAAGCAAAATGAAAGTTGAGAATCTCTTTTGTCAGCTCCAGGGAGTCATTGGTCTTGGGAAAGATGAATGGGAAGACGGTGTGATGAAGATTTTGTGGACTTGCTCAGTGTTCCAATCTCAGAAGGAGACTTTCAGGAGCAATATCAGAAATGTCTTCCGTGCTGGTCATGTTTTGCTTAATGACTCCGTCGAATGTTTCCGGATACTGACTACTAAACTGATTTCTACATCTGAATCAGGTATATTGCGCTGGATGGGATTCAACTCGGTAAGATTTGCTTAAATTCTCACTGCCAAAAAGGCCCAAAAAAATGTAAAAATATTTGTTTTGATTCGCAAGGGGCTGGTTCTATCAACCTCCCTCAGCTTCATTTCGCAGTGGATCACCTGATTCAGATGTAGAAATCACTCCAGAAACGAAATAATAAACATTTATTTTGACTAGAAAAAAACTCCACGGAAAATGAGCGACAAGTCTACAAAAAAGTGTTCAAACATTTTTTATAGGGAAAAAAATGTCAAATGGCGTCGCAATATTTGAATTTTTTGGCAATTTTTATTTGCACTTTTCGATGTGATCCCAGTGGATTTTGGGGAGTTTCTCTCGCGATTCTTCAATGTTTTTTGATCCTCTACAAAATGGAATTAGTTAAAATTGTTCTGCGATAGAGGATCATCTTTCATACTGGCCTGAATAAACTCCTTTGCCCCACTATACACAGAAAATAAAAGTTCGTAGCATTGTTCGTCAAATTTCGTGAAAGGTTCGTAACTCCAATGCTTTTACATAGGAAAATTCACCTCCAGGTTCGTATAATGGGGTCTCACTCCCAGGGAGGTTAACCCCATTTTACGAACCTGGAGGTGAATTTTCCCATGTAAAAGCATTGGAGTTACGAACTTTTCAAGAAATTTGACGAACAATGCTACGAACTTTTATTTTCTGTGTACACTATTTGTCCAGAACTTGTTTATCCTGGGATGACTTCCACAATCCAGAGGTCACTCCATCATTACTAATGAGAAGTGACCACAAAATTGACGAAAAACCCACAAATTTGCCCCACTATACACTATTTGTCCAGAACTTGTTAATCCTGGGATGACTTCCACAATCCGGAGATCACTCCATCATTACTAATGAGGAGTGACCACAAAACTGACGAAAAACCCACAAATTTGCCCCACTATACATTATTCGTCCAGAACTTGTTAATCCTGGGATGACTTCCACAATCTGGAGATCACTCCATCATTACTAATGAGAAGTGACCACAAAATTGACGAAAAACCCACAAATTTGCCCCACTATACACTATTTGTCCAGAACTTGTTAATCCTGGGATGACTTCCACAATCCGGAGATCACTCCATCATTACTAATGAGGAGTGACCACAAAACTGACGAAAAACCCACAAATTTGCCCCACTATACATTATTCGTCCAGAACTTGTTAATCCTGGGATGACTTCCACAATCCGGAGATCACTCCATCATTACTAATGAGGAGTGACCACAAAACTGGCGAAAAATAAAAATTTTTACCCCAACCTCCCCTATTTTTCCAGTACTTGGTAATCCTGGGATGACTTCCCCAATCCGGAGGTCATCCCATCATTACCAATGAGGAGTGACCACAATTCCGGCGAAAAATAAAAATTTTTGCCCCAGCCTCCCCTATTTTTCCAGTACTTGGTAATCCTTGGATGACTTCCTCAATCCGGAGGTCATCCCATCATTACCAATGAGGAGTGACCACAATTCCGGCGAAAAATAAAAATTTTTGCCCCAGCCTCCCCTATTTTTCCAGTACTTGGTAATCCTGGGATGACTTCCCCAATCCGGAGGTCATTCCATCATTACTTATGAGGAGTGACCACAATTCCGGCGAAAAATAAAAATTTTTGCCCCAGCCTCCCCTATTTTTCCAGTACTTGGTAATCCTTGGATGACTTCCTCAATCCGGAGGTCATCCCATCATTACCAATGAGGAGTGACCACAATTCCGGCGAAAAATAAAAATTTTTGCCCCAGCCTCCCCTATTTTTCCAGTACTTGGTAATCCTGGGATGACTTCCCCAATCCGGAGGTCATTCCATCATTACTTATGAGGAGTGACCACAAAACTGGCGAAAAATATAAATTTTTGCCCCAGCCTCCCCTAATTGTCCAGGACTTGTTAATCCTGGGATGACTTCCACAATCCGGAGGTCACTCCATCATTACCAATGAGGAGTGATCACAAATCCGGCAGAAATACCAACATTTTTCATCAGCATCCCCATCATTGGGATGCAGAATTGTGGCCAAATTGTCATAATCTCGAGGCAGGAAGCACTTATCCGGCAATGTTCATCCCATTCCCGGAACAGGAATGAGGAGAAATAGTGGCCAGGATTGTTCAATCAAGCTTCCTGGACATAGATGGGCGAGGAAGAAATACCCATCTAGCGCTAGAGTTCTGATGTCGCTTGAGTGTCGTTTACGAGAGAGGGAGAAGGCGCAATACGAAAAATGAATGCGTTAGAAGAGATTAAAAAATGCAAAACTTTCAAAGTTTTCAAAGCTCAAAGCTCTTCACGGTATTATAAGGCCGTGGAACTTGCGGTATTGAGCTGTGAATTCACCCTAAAAGCAAATTCATGTAAAGTCTGCTAAATGTAGAGGTAATGCATTAAATTAAAAGAAATCAATCATGCAATTCTCTCATCAACAGCGGAGGAAATTCTCTGAATTCTTTAAGAGAATTTATCAATTTTATAAAGTTTTTTTTAAGCTTTATTTTGCATTATTTTAAAAAGCAATTTAAGAGGAAAAATTAATCAATTAAAAACAAATTCTAAAGCAAAATATGTGTCTATCCCGTAATGACGTAGCCAGAGAGGGTGTTTAGTAGATGGTTAAAGACCCTAAAAGCTCAGCATTTTCCTTAGAAGCTTATGTAATTACTTCGTCTTAAGTTTATATGGAAAAAAAATTAAAAAGGGAATTTTTAAACATTAGAATAGAACGTTAGAAGAGTGAAATGTCAGAATTAGCAAAAAAATGTCAGAATAAACGTTAACCGTCAGAATAAAGTCAAGCATTGGAATATAAAGTGTGTGAAGATGAAATAAATATAATAATAAAATTTTCAAATTATAGAATAAAATTCTTTGGTTAGAATAGACGTTAAAAAAAGTGAGATAAAAATGTCAAACTTTAAAAAGAAAATGTCAAACGTTCAAAATTGTAAAAAATCGATTTCAATTAAATAAATTAAAACATTTGAAAAGAACAATCAATATCGCTAGAATTGCAAAATATGTTAAAAAAATTACAAATTCTAATTCTACATTCCCTTCTCCTCTCACTTAACTCGATTTCTGGCTATGTCACTTTGTATTAAAGAGGAGGTATATTTAATCTATCATCCCTACCATGTGCATTGTTCTTCAACCCTCAATAAAATAACTCAAGTATAGAAAATAATTTTTTCGACAAATTTTTTGTATTTTAATTTTAAAAAAAAATTTAAAAATGTTTTTTATGTTTATTTTATAGTATTAAGCAGTCTCCTAGGTCAATCGGTTTACGCTCCGACTTTCCGAATACCTTCTAACGTGGGTTCGATTCCCAACTTTGTACTTTTTTTCTCTACTGAACTACTACATACTTCTTTCTTTATCTAAATAAATTACCGAAATTTTAATTAATAAGTAAAAAAAAATGCAAATTCATTAAATTCTTCATGAAAAAAATAACAAATCATTCTACATTCTTATTCTACATGTAACATTCAGCATCATTTCATGCAGATAATTCCCCTGAGAGCTACACAAAAAGTAATGCAGCACAAACAATATATTGTTGCTCAATTTCACTTCAATTTCATTTTATTTCATCAACAACATGATCTTATCATTCGATGATTCATGTTTATGACGAAATGTAAGAAGAGCGTTGTTATTAAATTTGAGTCAAATAAACCTCCGCATGCACGCGACAAATGGGACGTGCTAAATCATTAATTTTCATTTTCCACCCCTTTTTTGTAATTCTCACCTCTTTGTGCTAAAATTAGAATAAACTGAAGAACATTTTCGCCTAACAATCGATTGTGGGTGGATTACGTAGTCCCATTAATAATTTCTTTTACGCTCAATTCTGCGCTTATTTCTAGTTTTTTTTTACGTTGTTCAAATCAATTTTGCACTTATTTTCCACCCTTAATTGTGACGCAGTTGCAAGGTAAGCCAATCAGAATGCTTTTATCGGTTTTTTCTAACCAATCAGAGAGATTTTCTTCTTCTTATTTATTTTCAATTCATCATTTAAATTGAATCATTATCAACAAGAATGGAAGATTAATTTTAAACTTCTTTGAAAGATTTTCTACTTCAGTTAGAATTGAGAGTTTTTCAAAGAACTTCTGATCAAAGTTCATGAGAGAGAAGCAAGTAGACAGATATGCTGGATATGCTCAATAAAATACAACAACAACAAAAACGAGATGGTCTGTCGTGTTCACTGATAAAGAAATCCACTAAATCACGGTGATTTGTTTTTATCGTTTGGCAGAAAAAGTGGGTCAACTATCGTACAAATTGGGAGGAAGTTTTTTTTTATTTTTGCACTCACCTTGGAGAAGGTCCCAATAAAGGAGTGAATGTCCCTCTGTGGTTTCTCAATGTAGATACTTGCGCCCTGATTGAAGAGCTCCGAATCACTGGCAAGCTTCTGCGTTGCCGGAACTGCTAGCCTCAGCTTCCAATCCGTCTCACCGTCCAGTTGGTCAGTTCGCACGAAAACTGCCCCACTTTTGTCACTTGTACGCAGGAGGACCAAGTCCGCGGGGACACGTTCGTCCTTCTCGACAATTATGAGATCACCGACTTTTATCTTTGACGAGGGGACCATCTCTGGGACACGATCTGCCCCAACGAGGCGTCGGTACTTTTGCGAATTGACTTCTCGATCGCGCTGATGGCGCCTGAAGTCATCGACGGCCTCACGGCAGATTGTCACAGCAAGAACAAAGCCCAGTGGTCCCCAGTAGGTGTACAGATACCCAATACGGATGTCCGGAATGAATTGACTCAGTGCCATGATGAGAAAGTAGAGATTGAGGAAGAAGCGAAATTGCTCAAATAGCACCAAAGGTAGAAATGTGATAAAATTGTATTTCTGGAAAGGAAAAAAAATAAAGAGAATTAACTTTTGAAGGCCTCAAAGTACTTCCAAAAGCCCATTTAGGGTTCAAGGGGTCGATTTTAATGCTATTTGCCCTAATTTCATCAACCTTGACCCTTAATCTTAGCCAATTTCCTCAAGAAAAGTTCCATCTCACCTGATTCCGGATCTCATTGGGAGGAAACTTCTCGTCACAATGTTTCCCAATGTGAACTGTCCGGGAACGAAATTCCTTCGGAGAAAACCATTTCCGCCACAGCCACCACCAGCATCTGCAACAAAAAACCACAAATCACCATTATTGAGGAACATTTTCAACGGGGAAAGTATTCCGGATGTTAGAATTTGCAAAGAAAATGAGGAATACCCAGCAAAAAATGTCCGTCGTCTTTGTTTTGTAATTAGGGGGGCTGTCTCCTTTGTAACTGGTGTGGGTGGAGCGCCCTGCGATGTATCATCCATGATTGTATTCAAACTTATTAACTCGGCAATTTTCACGAATTTTTACACAACCCGTATGCAAAAAAAAATAAACAGAAAAAGGCGAAAAATCACAGCGATGAGGAAAAGTCGCAAAACATTGCAAAGTACTGGAAGGCCTTCCAATGCCGAAACATCATTTTGGGAAGTGAAGTTTGGAAGGCGCTGGAATGCGTTGGAATGCATTGGAATGTGCGCGAATTCCAAAACAACCAAAACATGATTTTTTGGCAATTTTTAACATTTTTTCAAAGCTATTGCTGAGATTTCCCTTTTAATAAAATTTTAAATGCTTGTTAAAACAGGTAAAGAGGAAAAAGAGGAAAAGAATCTTCAGAAAATTCGGGAAATTCAGTAAACTCACCCGCAGAAAAGTAATTTGCAGCAGGACCAGCAGGATCGATTTCTCCGTCTGTTGCGGTATCCTACCCCGGAGGAAGCCAAATTCCCGTCATCCCGACCATCCAGGAGGAGTTCAGTCTCAGAATCACTCATTTCGAAATCCTTCAGAGGCATATTTTCCATTGTTTCCCACTCCTATGTCAAAGTTTATTTACATTTTCACAAAACAATTCCCCCAAATTCCTTTACTTTCAGAGATTTTCCTGCCTGCAATCCCCCTAAATCCACTTAACTGCGGGGGATCTTTGCCACACTCTGGCAGGTTTGATTTATTAATTGAACTTCCTATCAGTTCTTTTGCACCAAAATCACCAATTTTACTGATAAAATTTGATAAATTTTCACATTTTCCCCGATTTCCCCACACCAGCTTTTACAATACTATCGATATAATCGATTCCAGTCCATGAATTATCGATATTTTTGAAATTAACGAACTTTTTTTTGCTTTTCCACAAAGATGCGATTTCTTCGCTTTTTTCCCAAATTTTTAGGCATAGAAAACATGTTTGGAGCTTCTGGAGCACGTAGGAGTGCTCTGGAGCCCCCGGGGAGCTCCTTTGTGTAGAAATTGGGGCTCGCAGAAATTTTGACGGAGATTATTGGAAATTTGGAGTACTACGCCGAAATTATCTGGCGGCGGTGTTTAAAGTCAATTTTATTCGCTCCTACGCAATTTTCCGACTTTTCCTGCCACAGGGTGCTTCTTTGGGGCCCCATTAATGTTTTCCCGAGTGTTTTCATTCGGGGGATGAAAGTCGCCGGCAGTTTTCGTTTTACACCTTTTACACGACTTTTTTTCCCGGAATTTTTTTGAACTTTCAGACTTTCTGATGCCAATCGATGCGGCGTCACTTCCTGTTACAAAAAAACCAATTTCCTGTGAAAATTCGGCGGAAAACGCGAGAAAATTGCGAAAAACTGAATTTGTGAGGGAGACAGTATCAGTGACGTCATTTGTCTCATTTTCTTCTAAACCATAGTGGTGGCTTTTGGAACTACCAAGGCGCCAAATTCAAAAAGTAATCTTTTGTGAAAAAAAAAGTCATTTGTTTTATTTTTTACATAAAATATATATTCTTTTATTAATAGTTTTTCATAATTATATATATAATCATAATCAATATTGTAATGTCTTACATAACATATATAGATTTTTTTTATTTATTTTTTTCTCCATCATATATTGTTAATTAATATTAATAATCGTACATAATAATTATTTTTATAGTGTATTTTCATTATCATCTCTCTCTTTTTTTTTATTCCTTTCCTATATAGTCAATTTTATAAATCTACATTCTTCCTTTCTTCAAAATAATCTTTACCAACTTTTCCGTGACATTTCCAATTTTCTTCTCTTGATTTGTTGTTTTTCTCTTCATGTTCTTCGTCTTTTTGTTCATTCAATAAAAAACTTTTTCGAAACTTCCATCAACAATCCCCCCAAAAGTCTCACACTTTTTTTTTTATCATGGATTAAAATGCGAATAAATGTGATTATTTCTTTTTCTTTTTTTTTTCTTAAAGTCTTCATCTTTTTTTTTTTAATTATGCCATTTAGTTTATGCGATTTGTTTTTTTTTCTTATTTATATTTTAAATGTTTTTTTAAGTTATTTTTTTTAAAAGGATATTTGATGTGCACAATGTAAATTTCACCTGTTAAAATGTTTTTTTCATTTAATTCATCTTCTTAGAGGATTTTTTTAGAGATGCTTTGTTTTGAGAAAAACTTGTTTATCGTCACACAATTAGAAGTTTGCAAAAATCCACTGAAATTCTTTTTTTTTAACATTTAATAGCAATGAGTTTTCACTTTTTTTTTGTCTTATAGCATGCACATTTTTTTCTTTAATTATATAGCTTCATAATTATTTTATGACGTCATCAATACTGTTTAATTTTGTTTGGTATATTCTGGAATAGACATTACAAACTTTCTTCATCTTTTTTTATTCTTTTAAAAAAAGGTCCTCACTATATGTATGTATATAAAGATAAAATAGTGTTTCTTTTTTATTCATTCGTATTTTTTTTCTCTGTAATAAATATTTTCTTTTCTTTTTTTTTATTTTAAATATAAAGCCTGTGGAATAAAAAAATGGAAAGAATAAAAATTTGTGAATAGGTTTCGTCGTCTTTGTTTCTATATACTACACATTAATATATAGAATCTACTACATCGTCATGTTTTGCTATGTTTATGCTGCTCAAAGAGAAAAAAATTAAATTGCATTTGTATTTTCTTCTTCACTGTCATGGAACTTTGTAAAATAAAAAAAAAATAGACACTATTTCCTCCACTCTGTATTTTTTGTTGCTTTCTAAATAAAAAATATTTCTCTGTGTATAATAAAAAAATAATCATATCTCTTCTATAAAATGGAATGTTTCGTTTTTTTTTGTAGCTGTTGTAAAGAATTTTTATTTCTTCATTTTTTTTGTTTAAATTATTAAACATTTTTCACGCAAACTCTTTTGGAATAACCCAATTAAAAGAATTATGCGTGAAAAAAATGTTTAAAAAAAATACTGAATATTCGGTTCTACACCCCTTTAGGACGCTTCATAGAGTTTTATAAAAATAAAAATTATTTCAAATAAAAAAAAATCCCATCATCAACTCCTCTCCCATCCATCCACACGCTACTATATAAATTACACTGTCCTCGCCTAAATGAAAAAAAAATGCGTATAAGAATTATTTTATATATTGCACAAGAGATAATGTAGAAATAAAATCTTTTTTTTTTCATGTTAATAATTAATCTCAAAAAAATATTTAACATTTTCTTTCTCGTCTTTATACATTCTTTTCGTTCTTTTTTTTACATTAATTGCGTTCATTGTTTATTTTTCTTGCCTCGTTTCTCCGTTTTAATTTAAATAATTTCTTCTTTGTATTCTATAGGCCATAGTACGGATGGAATTTAGGTGTGAAAAATGAAATACAGAAAGGCATCTTTCATTCTCAATGAATAACTAATAAGTTTATTTCGTTTAATTTTTGTTAAAAGTTTGATTTTTTGTAAAAATTAGTTTATATTGAGCTAAAGTATTGGACAACGTTTTGAAATCATTAGGGTGATTCACTATCAAATTATTGCAAAGTAACAGCGTAATATTGTGATAGTTCTGAAGTAATTTAGCAAAGTTTAAATGGAGAAATAATTTTTGCTTGATCAAAACAAATAATTATATCGATTAAAAGTTTTCGTATTAAGGACCGATTCTGTAAAGAAAAATATTACTTTTCTTACATTTAGAAATTTGTAAAATTATGATAATTCGTATTTTTTAAACGTTCCTGCCTTTACAAACGATTTTCTGCTTTAAAATTCGTTTAGAAATTTTTTTTAAAGAAAGAAACAAAGTGTTAAATCTTCGCAATATTTTTCACAAAATATCAAAAATCTTACAACTCTATGATTGTAAGAAAACAAAAGATTTTTAACAGAATCGACCCCTTAATCAATAAGTTTGTGTTAGAATTGAAGCTATAACAACAACGAAGCAAGCAGCCGTGAAATAGTTAATAAATTAAAGAAAACAAACGTATTTTCGGTTACTTTGGACTATATAAATCCTTGTTCAGGACCTACACATTTTAAAAGAATACATAAGATTAAAAATAAAACGATTTATTTATTGAATTTAATCTCATTTAATGCTTTTTCAATGAATCTTATGGATCCTTTTCAAATCTTATAGGCCCTGATGAAGGACTTATAATCTCCGAAACGTCGGCTCTTAATAAAAATTAATTGACCTAGAAACGACCGAAAACCCGTCTTCTTCAATTTCTTAAGCTACATATAACGTTAAGTCTTTCACTTAACCGTTCAGAAATTCTCTGTAAAGTGTGTACGATTTTCTTCTTCTTCTTAAAGTACCAAAAAAAAACATTTGTAAAGTTTCTTTCCTTACGTCGTTTTACGTAATGCTTACGTATTTGTTAACCTTTTTCGTTATGAATTCTGTACGTATTTGTTTCTATTGAGTAAAACACGGTAACGTAAAATTTTCCTTGACTTTGTAATTGAGTATAAATTAAAATCAAACCATCATACACACTTTACGCTTTTACAGTGAATTCCTTTAATAATTTATTTACTCAAAAATTTCAAATTACTTTTCAAACAAACGAATTAAATTGAGTATAAATCGCATAAATCAAAAGTAAATATTGCAGAAAACACCAACACTCAATAAATCATTTTTATGCTCAATTAACCAAGTTAAATGCTATTTTTGGGATAAAGGAAATCTCTCAAAGCGTGTCCATTTAAATACTTTGCTCTTTGTGGGAAAAAAATTAAATAATCAAGTGAGAAAAAATAATGATAAATATTTCCGTTCTCTTCCGTTTTCTGTTGGACTGTCTTTCCAAAATAAAAAAAAATGTACAACACATTGTAACATAAAATGCTATGCGATGTTTTGTTTTCTTCTTCTTCTTTTAAGTAATCCATTAAGATAGTAATCAAGTCATTTGCAAATTTTTGCAATATTATTGTTATATTATTTTGCACAGAATTTACGCTCAGCGATTTTTATCTTCTACACTGCACATCGTGTGTGTGGGTGTGAATAAATAATGAGAGAAGTTTGTAACAAAAAAAAAATAAAAATAAAAAGCAAATAAAAATCCTATGCTAAGTTGCAATAATTTTTGTTTTGAGACAACGGATCCACCATAGAAATTAGATTTTACAATTAATTTTCATTTCTAAGTTTGTTTTCTTTTAGGTACAATAATTTTCATTTTTTTTCTATGTATAATAGGTTTTTTTTTGTTGCATCATTCGTATAAAAACTTTCTTCTTTATCTTTGTTGCTATACTCCCCCCCTTTAAATGGGCCTCTATTCTTTGTTTTTCATCCAATAAAAAAAGACTACACCTGTATATAATTTATACATATTAATATAAAAAAAAATTGTTAAACATAAGCCCAACAACAAAAAATTTATCTAGTGCAATGTTTTTTTTCTCATTTTGGTAAGAAAAACTTCCATCAGTGTGTTATTTTTCATGTAGAAAATTGGAAAATAATCATCTGACCTCACAATCATCCATTTCTTTTCCAAAACTAGATAATTCTTCATTCTTTTTTTGTTTTTTTTTTAATATTATTTTTTTTTATCTTTCTCACTAATATTTATTTTGTGTTCTTCCTCGCTTTTATCTCTTTTCATCATATTCTTTTATCTTTCAATAAGATTGAATGGAACTAGACTTTAGTTAATAGCACCTTCTTAAAAATAAAAAAAATAATAAACAAACAAATCGCAACCATACTATAATAATTTTTTTTTCATTTAATATTATAAACCTCCTCCAAAACCCCTAAAACATTTTCTGTTTGTTTTATTTCTTTTTACTATCAATAATTACTTTTTATACCATTTTGATCATAGTTTTTTTTTAATTATTTTTTTTCTCTTAACTCGAATAAGAGAGATTCAATTTACTTTGCAATCTAACTTATTCATCAAAATTCCCTTACTAACTAACATGTTCTTGTTTCTCCCTCTCTCTTTTTTCCCTTCTTTTTTTTTTTAATAATAAATCTTATTCATTCTTTTTTGTTTTTGTTTTAAATAAGAACAGTGTGTAGACCAGAATTTTTCCCAAATTGCATTTTTTTTCTTGCACTAAAAAATGAAACTTAACCTTTCTTTTTCTCATCATTTTGCTACATTAACTATCATTTTTTTTCTTATTAAATGTTGTTTTAGTGTTTTAATTTAATGCGTTTAACTTCCTCGTTTTTTTTACCTAAATTTTTTTTCATACAAGTCTCTTGTTTGTTTTTTCTATCATTTAGAGAGAGAAAATGTTACTGAAAAACATTCATTAATGAAAATCTTCCTTAAGAAATGATTTTCAATTATGTTTTAATTTTTTCATTAATTTTATTACATTAAAGCCCACAGAAATTGCAACAAGAATTGGCATGAATTTTCTCATAAGTAATGTATAATGTTTGTTTTTTCTTCGTAGTTTCTTTGCAATTGAAGGACGTTTTCATTTACAAAAAGGATTTTTTGAACAAGAAAAAATAGAGAGAATTTTATTTTTGAACTTAATGAGCAATTTTTAAAATTGCTTAACAGAAAGAACTTTTTTTTTCATGCTATCAACAGGAGATAGAGAGAAAACATAGATTTTTTTATACAATAATTTAGAATGGTGGAAGAGCATAATAACATAGAGTGAAGATCACTTAAGAGTTTTTTTTTCAAGAACAGAAAGGCAATCACAAAGAATCAAAAAAAATATTGGAAATTTTTCTCTTCTTTTTGCTGCAATAGAATTTTTGTAAAAACAAATGAGAAAAAAATCTCTTCTGTGTCACCTACCTTTTTTTTTGTTAAATCTTCTTTCTCTTTTGCGTGTGTTGTTGGAGAAAAAAATAGTTCTCTTAGCTGAAATTGAAGAGTTTAACAACATAGGCTAAAACAACACTTCCAATCATGAGAAAAATTGCTATAATGATGGCCTTCTGTTGATCCGTAAAATTCCTCCGGGATGAATAGATTGTCGTGACTCGGCCGAGAATCCGTTGAACAGCACCAACATTGGAGAGATTGTCATCAAATGCCTGACTCGTACCACCACCACTGGCTCCCTGGCCAGCGGCTAAACCATGCCCACCGGCAATTGCATTTGAATCCATCACACTTTTTGACTTTAGTGGCACAGAGTGACGTAGTACAGGTGAAAAACTCCCCGGGAGACATTCACCTGTTGCCATTAGGCGTACAGGGCACACCCGAAGGCAATACTCAACACCACACTCCAGATTCTCCACTGTAAATCGTGTATCTGGACCACGGTAGATCTGCAACCGAAAATGAGCAAAGTTCAAAAAGAATTCTTATTGAGCAATTTTCTTTAAAGGTTGAGAAAGGCAAAAAATATGTTTTAGCGTAAAAATTCTAAATAAAAAAAATGCAGCATAAAATTAAAATTCTCGCCGAAAAATCCTTAAAGTATAGGAATCGACGGCCTAATTCGGATTTTTAAAATGTTCAAAGAATTGAAAGAATGATTGATAAATTCTAAAGTTTTTTTTTTTAACCCTTTAAGGTCCACGATCAATCTAGCGAGTTGATTGAATTAAAAATATTTTTTATGGGTTCTTTTGAGCTCAAATAAGACATTTTTGGCAAAAAATCCTAACTCAAAAATTTTCAGATTTTCGTCCTTCCTGATCCTATGAGTCCTTGGATATATTTTTTTGTGGTCATAAAATGATCTGGCATTGTAAAAAGACATAGTCTTGTACTAATTTGGACTCAATATTCATAAAATAACTACCTATACAAAATTAAACATTAAATCGAGCCTTTGGGTCAGTGTATGACCCAATGGACCAAAAAAACTAAAAGAGACCAAAATTTTATCTTTTCTGAGTTTCGAGCGGTTCGAGTGTTTTATTTTATCTCGATAATTCTTAAACAGAGCGCTTAAAATTTATTCTATTAAGCTTTTTTTTATTGATATGGGAGAGAACAGTTTACGAATTTCAGTAAATTTTCAAAGTAATTTCACATACGACGTTTTGAAGGCTTTTTGCCATCTTCATCAGATAAGTTAAATTAATTGTCTTAAATTCGAAAAATAAAAATTATTACAGGTTTTGGGAAGGTTCAATATTTGATGAGAATTTTAACCACTTCTTTATGGAGTTTTAGTCGACGTAATGCTTGTTTCCTTCGGAACGTTAGCTCATGAACAGAAGCTTCAAAAAAAGTTTTTTTTTTTAAATAAATTTTGCAGTTTCTGTACTTGAACCAGCGACTGTTTGCACACAAGTTGGGTGCTCTACCTATCGTGCTCTTGAAAGGAAAAGAAAGAGCGTTGCTTATAGACCGTCCCAGGCTATATTCAACCTAAACGTCTTCTTAATATGCTCTTCTTAAAATTCTTGAAGGTTTGATGATGAGAAGTTTATTATTTATTTTTAATTTCGTATTAAAAAATATAATTTAGAAATAGAACCTAATTTCTTTGTAAAAACACAACTTAAAAAAAAAACTTATACAAAATTTTCCTTTGCATAGATATGAGACGATAATCGCATAGAATTATTAAAACACTCAACACATAATAAATCAAATTTTGATTTAATTGCGATTTCTCACACTTTTCATATCTCACCATCAACAAAAACAAAAAATCAGTGAGAATGCGTGGAAGATACGCATGTCAAAGTGAATTATCGTACAAACTTTTCAATTACGTTTGAGTTCTATGTACCTATTATAAAAAAAAATAAAATAGTGGAGAAGAAGTACGAGAAAACTTTCTTTATATAAAACTACAAATAAAAAAAAATTAATGAGATTCGTCACACTGTGGGTGTAACACCATATGTTTAAATTATCAAAACAATAGCTCTGTTCACTGAACTACACACCGTTGCGATTAAGTTTTTGATAATCTCTCCTTATTTCTTCGTCATTCTTTGTGAAGAAATTCTCACTGAATTTTCTTTTAATTTCAATTATTTACATTGTATTCAACTTGTTAATTTTTCAATTTGCATTAATTTCACATTCTGAAGGAACCCCAATGCAAGAAAAGTCTGTTTTCTTGCCTGAAACTCACTCCCCCCAATATACAGAACATTCAGCAATGTTGTTCTTCTTCGATGATTCCCCAAAATGAAAATGAGTTCTGGTGCTATGCAGGAAAAGAATGTCAAGAGAAAATGATCATGACATTTTTTCCTGACATTTTTTGTCATTCCCTCTCACTCCCACTAATGTATTTCTGTATCTTTCGTCTTTCTCTGACGCATGCTTCCGACATTTTCATCATTCTTTTCTGTGCACTCAACATGTTTTTCATTTCGTATTATTTTCTCAGTATTTGGGGATATTTTTCCATGAAAAAGTGAAAATGGGCTTTGCTGAAGTGTTCTCAGTGCCAGGAAAGCCGTGAAAAGTGGAAATTTATGGTCATTTAGCGGCCAAATATGTGAAAATGCGCGAAGTGAAAAATCAAAACATTCTTTCCCTGACCAATTTTTACGGGATATTTTTCTGTATTTTCACGACACAAATCACTTCCTGCAGGTTTTTTGGACTTTCCCGCAGGTCATCTGCAACACGGAAGGTCTGTGTGGGGGGCAGGAAAATGCTTCCTGGGTGGTGGAATCCCACCTGAACGCGGAAAAACTTTGTCCGGGAGTGAATGTTTTGCTGTCGAACTTCACTGTTTTCACTTATTTGGCCAATAAATACCCCCGATTTTCCACTTTTCACATTTCACAGGCACTAAGAACACTTCCACAAGCCGCTTTTCACTTTTCCCAAGCTAAAATATCACAATTTACAGAGAAAATTGCAGAAAACTAACAAATACGTTGACTTCACAAGAGCTGGAAAAAGAATGACAGAAAAAAACATATTCCTGCGACATTCTTTTTCAAGCTCTTGCGTAGTCAACACGTTTCTTATTTTTCGTCAATTTTCTCTGTGAATTGTGATATTTTATCTCGGGAAAAGTGAAAAGCGGCTTTGGAAGTGTTCTTAGTGCCTGTGAAAGTGTGAAAAGTGGAAAATCACGGGTATTTATCGGCAAAATATGTGAAAACAGTGAAGTTCGACAGCAAAACATTCACTCCCGGACCAGTTTTTCCGTGTTCAGGAGTTTCTTGTACGATCCAGGAGACAATTCATTGACCCTACACAGACCTTCCGTGTTGCAGATGACCTGTGGGAAGGTCCAAAAAACCTGCAGGAAGTGATTTGTGTCGTGAAAATACAGAAAAATATCCCGTAAAAATTGGTCAGGGAAAGAATGTTTTGATTTTTCACTTCGCACATTTTCACATATTTGGCCGATAAATGACCGTAAATTTCCATTTCTCACTGTTTTCCTGGCACTGTGGGCTCTTTAGCTAAGCATTTTCCACTTTTCTTTGTGGAAAATACCCCCAAATGTTGAGAAAATTCAAGGAAATAAAAACATGTTGTGCGCAAGAAAAAAAGCATGCCATGAAAAAAAAATGTCGTCACCATGCGTGGGAGAAAGACAAAAGATAGGAAAATACATTAGTGGGAGTGAGATGGAATGAAAAAAAATGTCAGGAAAAAATGTCATGATCATTCTTTCTTGACATTCTTTTCCTGCATAGCACCATTCATGATTAATAAATTGTGAAAATTAAATTTCGCAAAATAATAATAAACAAATTTAGGAGAGTTTTCTTATTTCTTCGTATGAAATTTTCTGACTCACGACATTTTGTATTAAATTGAAAGCAGTGTAGAGAGTGAAAATTTAGCAAATCCAAACGATTTTCCAATGTTTACAGTACACTGTCCGATCATCAGACTCTGCAATTTATTTATTTTGAGTAGTTAATGACCCTAAATATACGAGTTAATTGTATGTTAAAAATAGCGCGCAAATCAACACAAAAATACAATCACACACGCATTGAAGCATTAAATCCTCTTTCGCACTCCCACCTCACCAACACGGGGCAATCATTTTGTATTTTGCGTGTGAAAAAGAGTAAATTTTGACTTGAATTTGTACCAAATATGGTTGATTTCTGTATAAATATTCTAATTTTAAGTAAAGTACATTTGGCTAAAAAAAAAAGTTTTCCGAAATAGAAATTTTCAACGCAAAAACCATTCTATTTGATTAGCAAATAAATCATTCTTTGCACAGAGATTTGGCAAAAGATTAAATTTGCAAGAACAAAGTCTTCTCATTTGACTTTATCCACAAAGTCCAACGCGGTTGAGGATTGAATTTTTAATTTGCTAATAAAACTCCAACATTATCTATCTTTCTTTCACTTATTTACTTTCCATTCACCTCACTCATTTTCTTCGCGCGAATTTGATTACAAATTCTCAAGAGATAAATGTCTCTTAATTACATCAATTTAATCATTTTATCAAATAAAAGCTGCAGAGTGTTTTAGCTGTGTGTTTTAGTAGCTCTCCCAAAAAGCCACACCGTTGCTACTTATAAATGATTTTCGCCAATTTTGCACACAAAAAAAAAAGATTTAAATATCATTGAAATTCAAATTAAATGTAAATGCTTAAAATGTGATTGAATTTTGGGTGAAAAAGAACCTCTCGACGGAAATAGAAAATTTGATTCTCTCAAAGTCAATATTGACACACATAACGCGCACACAGACATTTTGCTTTCTGTGAGAAAACGAAGCAATGAGAAATCAGAACAGAACTCAAAAATTATTTTTTTTTTCTTATTGGAACAACTCTATTTAATTGTTTGATCATTTTTTTTTGTAAGATACTGTCGCTGAAATTGCTCAATTCGACATTTTTTCCAGCTAATTGAAATCTTATTTGAAGAAAATATCTGAAGATTCGTAAAAAATCATCTTGTCAAAAATTATCCATGAAGCATAAGCATGAATGCTTCTTGCTTTAAAAGAGATAAAAAAAGCACAAGTGTGACGTCATTCCGTACATTTTTGGGCAAATCTTTGCCAGATTTTTCCAACTACAAAATAAAATGGAAAATGAAAGTCTGGCGATTTTTTAAAATTTATTTTTTCATTCTTAACAAAAACTACGCATGTCCTGATTGTTTCATCCAATGAAGAGTTTTCTCATACATCACAGGATAAACTCCTTTACACACCACGCACTTTTTTCCATTTTGCCTTCGAACTCTACCCTTGAACTTGAAGCTTTGACTTTTGCAAACTAAATCAAAAAATTTCAACAATATGAAAAATAAAGAGCATGAAAATGATTTTAAATATTCATTAAATAAAATGAAAAGTATATTTTCAATCCTAATTAATAAAATATGTATCAAAATTCCATGAAAATTATTTAAATATTCATTAAATAATTAATTTGAATTCTTCACAAACAGGCAAAAGTAACTTTTCTCTGAATTTAACTTCTTCCCACTTTGGGGTAAATTTCTTCCTTTTCCCCTTTAATAATAAATCTTTTAATATTAATTGAGAGAGTTTTATAAATAAATTCGCAACATGTTGCCTTTTAACATTTTGATGAGGAAAGATAATTATTATGAAGGAAAAAGTTAAATAAATGGTGTCACTCACCTGTTTGTAGTCTTGTTCTCTGCTCCGTGTGCACTGGAGAATGTACTCAACTGGATCGGAAAATGTATTTTTGCTGTGCTGCCACTCCACGTGGATGTGATCACAATTGGTGTTGTCATGATTGTGCGTGGCTGCAACTGTTCCCGGTGCTGGCTCATAGATTCTCGGTGATTTTATACTGCTCGGCACTGCGGCAGTTGTCTCAAATGCCACCTCATCGGAATAGTCACCAATCCCCGCGTGATCCGTCTCAGCGCATATCCGGAAAACATACGTCGACTGCTCCTGGAGCTTTGGCACGCGACACGAGTAGTTGGTGCCCGTGTAGACAGTCACAAATTCCCTGCTGCGATTGTTCATCATCTCCACGTGGAAGCGCGTGAAGTCAACATTCCGGCCATCGCCCCATTTGAGCTTGACAAAATTATGCCCCGCCGCCGGGCATTCGAGACGCGGCGGCTTAGGCGGTAGGGGCAGTGTTGTGACACGCAGTGCACTCGAGAAGGGTCCCGCGCCAATTTCATTCACAGCCTGAATTTTGATTTTGTACAGTGTCTCCGGTTGTAGGTCACCAATGCAATACTCCGTCACTGCATCCTCCGTCGTTACAGTCCTGTCGGCGCATTCAATGCTATAGTGCCGTATGGGGCTGCCGTGGCAGTCGGGAGCACGCCAGTACACCGTCACCTCGGTGGACGTGATGTCGTACGATTCAATGATTGGGGCATTGGGGGCAGCAGCTGGTGTCCTGGCGCTAACTGGTGCCGAAAATCCACTCGTTCCGGCTGCATTAGTTGCACACACCCGGAAGAAGTATGTTGTGAATGGCATGAGATTCCGCACCTCCGCCATTGTCTGTACACCCTGGTATGCGATATTGAAGCAATCCTCCTGATTGTTCACGGCACTCTCGAGCCGATACTCAGAGATGAAAGCACCATTTGTGGCCGGCTCCTCCCACGATACCGTTAAATGTGTTGCTGACCGTACAGACACATCTGGTCGTCCGGGTGTACCTGGTGGTGCAGCTCCCGCCACAAAGGTACCCTCCTCCGACCATGGGCCGGCTCCTATACGATTTATGGCACGCACCTGATGCGACAAAACAAAAAATTCATAATTCCTGCAACCAAAAAAACCTGCACCTGATTGTGAACTCACCTGTGCCACGTACACCTCTCCCGGTGACAAATCCTTGGCCACACACTGTGTGTCTTTGCCTCGGTACACAGCCACCCTCTGCCTGGGCACTCCACCCTCCATCTCCACCTCATACTCCGTCACTGGTGCCCCACCATTGTAGTCCGGACGTTCCCAGCGCAACACTGTGGCATACGGCCCGGGTGGGGTTGTGCAAAATGGCGCTGGTGGTGCCACAGGTGCCACAGCTTCCGTCGTCACCGTGCACGGCTCCGACGGTGCACTTGGTCCAGCCACCCCTTCGCACCAAACCCTTATTTGATACGTCGTACCCGGACTCAGGCGATCGCAAATGGCCTCCAATTCACTACCAACGTACACACGCTCAAATCCAGCTCCAGCATTAATTTCCAGGTAATAGGTCTTAATTTCAGCACCACCACGATCCGCAGGTGGATCCCATTTCGCTTTAAAATTCGTCGCGTGAATTTTACCCTTCACTTGTGGCTTCCCCGGACGCCCTGGGCGTTCCGGAAGGGTCCTATAGATCACTTCATCACTCCACGCTGATGATCCCACCTACGAAATTATATTTTTTTTTTTTTTTTCATAATTTGTAGGAGGAGATAGATCAAAATAGATCACAAGATCTCTTTTAGAAGATCGCCGAAAAACAATACAAAGATCGAACGTTTAAAATAAAATAAAATCGATCGCCAAGTTACAAAACAAAGTACATTATATAAACGTTTTTTTTTTGAAGATCATTTTCTTAGAATTCAAAAAAAGATCGTATGATCTTGAAAAATAAAAAAAAAAAACTACAAAAAGATGAAATTTCATTGGAGAGATCACATTTTTTTGCCTACGATCATACAATTTCAATACGAAAGATCACTCAAATAAAATAATTCAAAAGATCATGAGAGATCACATCAAGATAGCAACTTTGAGTAATAAGTCTCGATGTTATAAAGAAATTTTCAAAGTTTATCAAGACAATTTATAAAAAAAAAAGAGAAAAAACTCACCTCATTCTCAGCTTTTAGCCGAAAGTGAAATACCGTGGCACGCCGTAGATTAATACATTCGTACGTGGTATCCCTGCCGGTGTACATTGGCAAATACCCATGTCCTGACTCCTTATCCGCCATCTGCAGTACATACTCCTCTTCTTGCGACCTCCTAATCCACTCTAGACGCAATGACGACGACGTGGCAGACGCCAATGTTGGTGCCGCCGGCTGTGGTGGTGGATTGGCGGCCGTACAGAAGGTGATAATGTCCGAATATGGAGACTTTCCGCAATCATTCACAGCTGCCAGACGGAAGCTGTAACAGACACAGGGGACAAAAAAAAAAGAAAAATACAATTTCCACGCCAAAACCGCAGTGTCAATGCTATATATTATAAAATTTCACATAATCCCCTTTTTTCTCGCTTTTTCCATCCTATTCACCATGGAGTAGAATGCAATGTCTCCCCGGGAGGGAAATTAAAATGCCATTTCCACAAACTAACTTTTACCTCTTTGATTCTTTTGATGGAAAATTCCACCATTGAAAAATCCCCTCACTGCAACACTTTTCTTTGCGTTGCATTTTATGAAAATTTTCTCATGATATTTAAATATAAAACTTATTCATAATATATAATATTAAGCTCTCCTCCTATACACACCCCCTCGTTTCTATTACATTGCTTATGTAATTAAAATAGTTTCTGTGGGAAAATTTACACTCACAGATCCACTTCTCTCCCTTCCCCCACTCCCGCAGCTTCACGAAACATTTTCTGCACTTTAAAAGAGAAACGTTTCACTCCCGATGAAAATCCCTCAACCATATCACAGACAAACTTTTCGATTAAACTGACTGTGAGTGGGAGAAATCCCTTTATCTCTCTTCCTAAATGAAAATCTGTGCCGTTATGTATTACCAAAAGGTGTTGAATATTTATGTTTAAATTTATATTTTAACGGATTAAGTTTCATGTTTTCAAAGGAAAATAATAAGTCTTTCTGTTCTATCTTATATCATTTTTTTCACATTAAAATAAAAATGAATAGACTCCTTTAAAATAAAATTTCAACATTTCCACAAAATATCTTTTAAATAAATCAAAAACAGAGCATAATGCTCACTGCAATGTACCAGACTATGCAATTGCAAAGCCAAATTCAAATAATCCCCCCCTTAAAACATTTTGCGTGCAAAACTTATGAACTTATGTGATGAAAAGCTCAAAGTCTGTGATGTTTTAGTTGAATAATTATTAAATTTCATACTCATACTTAATTAGTTTTCTTGAAGTTGAGGATGTTTCTCTAGGAAGATTTATTCTTGATTTTCTTTAGAAATTCCGTAAATCCGGTTAAATTTTTACCACATTTGACTTTACGAAGAAATTAAAGAAAATTAGTTTAAAAATTAATCAAAACGTCGCTGATCATGTAAAGATAGTGAATTTTTATTAATTTAAAAGAGAGAGAGAGATGAGTAAAAACAAAATTGATGGATTGAATCGATCAACCAACTGATCTAACAGAGATTCTTTAAAAAATTGAAAAATTTAAACTTTTTCTTTCACAAAAATTCTCCACATAAAAATAAACTTTCTATTTCTCTTTTACGCCTAACATTTTCCTCAAAGACAATGAAAAACTTTCATTAAATTCAAGTCTTTACTTTCCGCAATTTTCCACGTTATTTTCACGAAAATTACTATCTTTAGGGCTCTCTACATTCAATGCACAAACATCGATGAAAGCCTTTTTCCCATCGTTTACATTTAATTTAATACCTTATCAAAAACATTTTCTTTTAATAATAATGTAAGGTATAATATACTACAGTTATACCCTCTTTTGAACTATTACAAGAAAACATTATTATATTTTATACAAGTTTAATATTCATTGCATGATCTTTCAAGAGCTTTATGGCAAATTATTCAATCTACTTCAATTATCATCTTAGATAGTGGTTTTGAGATAGGTTCACGTATCACTTTATAAGTCTTATTTTAGCTTGTAAACAGTGTTTCGTCGACACTTTCATATACATATAATACGTCTTATATATGATTAAAATTGATTGAAGAGAAACTCATCGTCTCTCCTGCACCATAAACTTCCCCCCAAAA
The DNA here is from genome assembly GCF_024334085.1 of Lutzomyia longipalpis. Lineage (NCBI taxonomy): Eukaryota > Metazoa > Arthropoda > Insecta > Diptera > Psychodidae > Lutzomyia > Lutzomyia longipalpis. Next base: position 11,336,313 of record NC_074708.1, on the reverse strand, counting down.
TTCTCTTAACAAAGTTTCTCACACAGACTCTGGGTTATATTTTCTTAAAACCACAACGTAACTTTCTTAATATACTATGTCTCTCCTTCTATCAATTTACTTGGATGTTTATTACATATCACATGGGAATTGTAAAATTGCATAGGAGGGTCGATGTAAATGTCTTCCGGGGGGGGCTCTGTGAGAGGAGCAAAAAGACAGAGGAGGAGACTCTTGAGTACAACAATGCACTCATTTTGCAAAACGATGTCTATTATTTTTTTTAATAACTCAAATTTATGAAAAAGAAGAAAAATTCAGCAAGAAAGTATTTTCAAGCAAGTTTTCCCCATGTTAAAAAAGAATTTATTAAAGTTCCCGCAAAGTTTCTTTTTGTAATTTAATTCACCCAAATTAAATTGATAACGAAATGTCGTTGATATAATGCAACAGGTGTCGAAAAATTGCTTATCTTTCACAATGTTTTACCTTCCTGTGAATATATTCTGTTGTTGTCTCTATATATGAAGGATTTATTACCCAAGCAGGTAGAAGTAGGTATCTTCTTTCATTAATAAATTTAATTTATCAAATAAAACTTTTGAAACAATTTCTTTGCAATAAAATTCTTTAATTCCCTCACAAACTGGAGATTTCAATTTCGACTGAAGTTAACCAGATTGGGAAGCTTTGTCTCCCAAAAGCATTTTAAAGAGAATTTGAGTGGAAACATACCTTGGTTTTTACTGCTAAATCTCGTGAAAGTCATGAGGTTTAAAAACCTTCTACGCAAAAACGTGTGACTAAACTGGAATTAACCTTATTTGAAACTCTCTGTTTTTGATAATGCTATCTTTACGATTTTGTTGCTGCTGCTACTAACTCAACAACCCTGATAAAATCATTTTATTGCTGCACTAAAAAACATCCCTTTCCCAGAATTTTCTTCTACATCATCAAACTCCAAACTTCGAAAAAGAAATTAATTTGTAAATCAAAGACTCACCTATACCATGTTGATGGTTGAAGTTTCGTCAGGGAGTACTGTCGCCCCTTTGTTTTGCACACCTCCACAAATTCCTTGCCCTTCCCCTCATCATACTCAAGGATATAGTGGAGAATGTGCGAACCATTGTCCGCTGTGGCATTCCACCTCACCTGGAGGCTATTTTTCGTGCGTGTAATGAGCTTGGGGGCAAAAGGTGTATCCGGCGGGCAGGGTGGTGTTGTGAAGACTGTTGGTTCCGATGCGGATCCCTGGAGTTCCTGGTAGTGCACCTGGAGGCACACTGAGTACTCCTGCCCCGGCCTGAGATCCTGAATGCGACACGACAGTGATGATCCTTTGAAGATACTCTTGTACTTGCCATCCTTGCCGCGATCACTGAGCAACACCTCATACTGCAGATCCCGAGGATTGAGGGTGACTTGCTCGGAATTTGGTGGTGCCGCCCACTGAAGGAGGGCCGACTTGGACATTACTTCCGACACTTGGGGCGACTGTACGGCCGACAGCTGATCAATGAGCGGCTGATAGTCATCCTCCTCATCGGGCACACTCGATGACTCCTCACCATCCTCCGATGTACCCACGGATGAGGCACCATTGCGTGACGCCGGTGCCGTTCGTCGCAAACCATTGAGTTCACTCTTACGCGGCGATGGTGAATGTGCTGGTGTCGAGAGTGCCGAATTCATTTCACGCTGCTTCTGTTGTTGCTGATCCAACTTCCGGAGTAACTTTGTGTGCTGCCTCTGCGTGCGCTCATCCTTGTGGTAATTGTTGTTTGGCGGCGACGGTGAATGTGGCGAGTGCGATAGCTGCTGTGGCTGCAGATGACCCCCTGGGATGGGATGAAAGTGTGGACCTGGTCCCGGACCAGGATATCCCGCCGCCAGGGGGCCATAAAATGATGGTGTTGTCCCATTGGCAGCAATCTATTTAAAAAGAAAAATAAATAAAATTGTTAATCTTTCAATTTATTTATTTTTTTCTTTCCTATCTTTCTCTCAATTTCTTTTCTTAAACACAAAAAAAAATCTAACAAAAAAATTACAAAAAAAGATTTAATTTTTGAAAGTCTTATGATTTATTTTCTTCTGCAAACTAATATTTTGTTTGACGATCATTGTTTTGCTTTTTTGGTGAGCGTGTTATCTCATATCACCGAGTAATCAATCATAATTGATTAGGTAAGAAGTTAATCTGTGTTTTGCCTGCATTGAAATTTCAATAGAATCCACCCCCAATTTTTTTTCAATAAAAGATCATTTTGAGCCTTTGAAGAACAAAAAAAAAACACATAAAAAGCTTCTAAAGAATTTCGAAATTCAATACACTTCCAATTTGACGCAACAATGTACTCTTAATCTCTCTTTTACTTCTGCAAATTCTTACGTAATTGGTGTCAAAATAAATAATGTATGTGCTGTGTATTGTGTTGTGTGCTGTGTATTTATAAAGATGGCAAAATATGAGTGAAAGATATGAAAAATTTATGGTAATAAAAATGTATGTAAGAAAGTATTAGAAGATGTAAGAAAACCTCCGCCTTTCTTCTTCCAACCATGTAAATTTTTATGATCAACTGATTCTTGAAGCGATTTTTCACAATATGTTCTTCATCACTATTGTCTCTATTTGCTTCATCTCCATCACAAGAAATATTCTCAACAACCTTCTTAATTTTTTCATATTCCAAATGGACGATTATCTTCTCCTTTGACACTTTATCATCACTTTTCTCCATTTTTCTTCTTAAAAACTTTCAAATTCTTCTGTTATTAGTTGTGTGGAAAAAAATTTTGCACAGACACAGAAAAAAAAGTTAAATTTTACAAGCAAAAATAGACAAAAATTAAGGAATAACATGCAGTACTTGCGGGTGTCAATAATCGACTGATTAAAACCGAGAGCGAGAGAGTCAAAAATAGCTTGTGCCTTGCTGGCAAACATGGTATAAAACACACAAGAGTGCTGAAAAATTCTCGGAATTGATAAGAAAACTTTCTACAATATAGGGTTAAAAGAAGAATTTTCAATTAAAGTTAAATAAATCTAACTCTTAGGCATATTTTACAATATTTAGAAATTTAAAAAATCATAAAGCTTCTAAAAATATTTATAAACATAAATTAGTTTAGGATTTTAGTCAAGATGGTTAAGACATATAAACAAGAAAATTTAACATTAAGACATAGAATTTTTCGGCCAATACTATTTAGGCGAGTTAAGTATTTAATTTTTTTTTAATATTTTGAAAATTTTCTAAAATCTAAAAATAATAAAGCTTGAATAACTGAGCTTTCCAATTTTTAAAAAATTAAAATAAAATTCAAAAAACAATCGAGGGCTACATTGTAAAAACAGCTAAGTCGGCTAACTTTGACTGGGCTCCGAACCGACTTAGCCGTTTTTACAATGTAGCCCTCGCAGTGAGAAAATTAAGATCAAAGAAAAGAAAAACTTTTTTTTTTAATTTGTCTAAAAATGTACAGTTTTTTAGACAAGTTAAATATTCATTTTTTTATTTTCTATAGAATATCAAAATTTAAAAAAAAATACAGAATAAAAAAAAATAATAAAAGAATTCCCACATAATTAATCTCTCAAAACATTTTTCACGTGAGTCTATGTGTCGTTCACATTTCCCAGCAAATTCTGCGAATACCCCTATGCTTAAAGCACATGATATAAATTTGCCACGCAGACACAAAAATGTACGTAAGTAATTTTCATTTTCGTTCCAATTACACATGGGGTAATAAAGAAAAAGGAGAAAACAAGTAAAAATCATATTAATCTTTTGACACGTTTCCCGTGTTATTTTTTGTGACTCTCCGCTTCGTTTTTTCCACCACCAACATTTTCTCAGTCACTTTGCGATGGCATCAAGTTCGAAGTTTATCAATTTAAGCTTCATTTTCGTTGTTCAGCTCTTTTTTTTTACGTATTCACATCATCACTTCCACACACCACCCAACACATGGTATTGAATAATGTAGGAGGGTTGAATGACTATTTTATGGCAAACCAATATTGTCTCTTAATTAAAAAAAAACGTAAAAAACAAAGAAGAAATATGGTTTATGTAGGTATGTAAAATATACGATTTCATTCGGGGGACAGTGCAATAAATTACAATAGACACCACTATCAAATACAATACGTCGGTGGAATTCAAAGAGGGCCACAAGAAGCCAAAATAGCAATATAATAAATAAAATGCCGCACAGGTCGAAAAGGAATTCAATTCACAGTTTAAAATGCCACGTTGGCAATTAGGAGGAACAAATTAAACTAACGACGACGACGAAAAAAATTTACGCTATGCGTTTTTCTTCGTCTTCCACATTCAATATAAAATTTAAAAAAAAAATCGTGACCTTAATTTTATGGTCTGAATAATCTATAAATATAAAAAAGAATAAACTAAAAGTGCAGAAAATTTCATGTCCAATGCAATGCGCGTTTCTCCTCATTGAACAATATTACCTATGTATATAAAAATCCCTCGTAAAGTTGTTACATACAATCCAAGAAAATTTCTCTCCCTTTTTCCCCTCCCTCCCACCCCCCACAAAACCGAAACATTTTATATTTTGTGAAATTACAATAAGCCACTCTTGCAGGGAAAAATGTCAGAGTAGAAGTAAATCCACTGTGACAAAATCAGTCGTCAGTAAAATAATTAAATTGTGTTAGACATTCAGTGATTATTGGGCTTGAAAGGTATATGTACATGGTACAACGGCACATCAGGCTGTAGTACATATAAAGTGAAACTTTCTTCACAAAATAATAACAAAACAATACCTTAAAATAAAACAAAAGGAAAAATGAAGACAATGCAGCAATTATCAATATGAGCAAACTGATTATTTTATTGATTCAAAAATTATAGACCAATTACCTTTTCACAATTTTCACCACCACTTTTATTATTATATAGAATACCCAACTGAAAATTTCTTCATGCAAGTTGGTTGCTCTAAAAGTTTACTAAAGAAATTATGAGAAATTCTGACAAACATTTTTTTTAATAAAAGGTCTATAATTGACCTTTCGCTGGTGATGTGACAGAACTAAATATAAAACTATTAGTTTAATTATTGAATTTGTTTTAAAAATAAATCTACATTTTTTAATAACTCTTTTGTACATTTTTGTTATATTTTTTTTTAATAAAGTTCCAACAATTTTTTTTTAATTACTTCTTTTCTCTCTCTTGCAATGAACCTCGAAGTTTTTTTTCGTACAGAAAATGATCATATAATTTTGTGTGAAAGAATCCAATTAAAACCCGACACAATTGTACAGTGTGAGTAATCGTTTAAAAGCAATGAATGAATTAATTTTACTATTTCCATCCCAGTTTTTTTTTTCACTTGTAAAACTCAATGAGACATTCATCTACATACAAACTCCATTTCCTCCGTCAGCATCTCATTTCTCCATTTATACACATTATAATATAGCACACAACTGACACATGTTTTTGTACTCTATTGACCTAATATTTTATATTATCCTATCCATAATATACGTACATAATATACTTCAATTTTTCATCTTCATTCACTCAATTTTCCTTTGCATATCTCTCTTAGTAGCGTACTATGGAAAATTCATCGTTATAATTACTAAAAAGAGAACGTTTCTCTGATGCAAAAATGTAAAATATCTAATAACGTGTAGATAGAGTGTGAGGTAAGTATGAGAAGAATGGGTGAATGGAATGCAAAACTACTACCTACAACACATATGATTGCAACAGATGAAAAATACAGTTCAAAATGCATCTCGAGACAGTCTCGCGCAGCGTCTTTCGATGCATCTGCTGCTAGTCTTGAGAAAATTGATTTTTCTCATTTTGTACTCATATTGCATTCGACAATGCAATAAATTTGCTGATTTGCGTATTTATGAAATTTTTCACTATGTATGTATCTACACAGTCACGTGAAATTTTATTCAAACACTTGTCAATGGAAAAAATGAGTAGGTAATAAAATCGATTTACAATGCAAACTAATGAAATGGGATAAAAAATTATTGATATGTTATCGTGGTTTTATTTAAATTACTATAAATATTAAAACTTTTATCTCTCATTCAGTTTTTTTGTACGACAATTAATATTTCAATTTGTTTAACAATTGCGGAAACTCAAGGGCTAATTATTATATTTTTGTGTTTATTTTAAAAGTCTAATGATGATCAATTTTTAGGAAATTTCTTTGCTTTAAAACTCAACTAAGAGATGGAAATTTAAGTATTTTTTCTATCAAATTCAATATAGTAAATTCAATTTCTTCCTTTAAAGTTGAATCAAAGAACTATAAGAGAAAAGCTTGAACATCAGAGGTGAATCTGAAGAAGGAAAATTCAGAGTTTTGTCGAGAAAGATATGCAAAAACTAATATGTATGTACATAATATGTATGTATATAGTTTCATGCAGAAATCAGCCTGTACTTTAACTTTAAATTTCTTCCTCAAGCAAATGGCATAACACGAAAACATATTACCTCAACTGACCTTTGCTTCTTTTACTATCTCTTTCGCCGCAATGAGAAACAAAACAACATGGCAAAAGAAATGTTTTTCTTTCACACAAATACCAAAGTGACAGATAAAATATCAAAAATTGTTTGTGGAATTCCAATGGCAATGTTTTAAAATGCAATCACTTCTTTCAAACTTTTTTTTTCTTTCGTTCCTTCTTCTCCCTTCCCGCCGCATTTCTTTCACTTCACGCAGCACAATGTTGTTTGTTGTTTTGGTGTTTAAATAATAAAATTAATTTAAATTGGAACGAATAACTGTCATGTTACCTCTTGTGGTTGTGTTTGATTTGATGGGTGGGGAAAGAGAATGAAAAGCAATTCAAAGTACAAGAAGAAGAAAAAAAAGAGTCTCTCTCAGAAGCAAAATCGAACACCATATATGTATGTAAGATGTTTGTGTGTAAATACATACCGTATTACCGACTTTTTTTTCATATATACCTACAACTTCTTTTCTCCACATCTTCTTCACCATTTATTACTATCATCATCATCGTCAATGCTGCACATCCGTAAATGTTTAATATTACATTTCATATTATGTAGGTATGCCTCTCTTTCTTTCGCATTTTCATTCCCCCATATATTACATGCTGCTGGTACATCTCTCGTGTATTTTACCGACAATTCCGTACTGTATATTGCATTGTACATATAATATATTGTTATGTGGATGTTTAGAATTCCCGCCCAAGAGCGGGATGCGCGACTAGCGCCATTCACCTCGTAGTGGCTCATCTCAAAATGATCCACCGGATATGCCAAGTCACTACCACGAGGTGAGCACACTTTTGGCTATCCGTGCAACGTCAACAAGCACGACAATTATTCTCTTGTTAAAAATTAATTTTATATTTGAAATAAATACTTTTGTGTATTTCTGGGTTTGGAAACACAGTGTTCTTATTCCTGTGCACCTGCGGAAATTTGGCGACAGAGCCTGAGATATCCTGTAGCCTTTAAAACTAATCAAACGTGTATTCCCAGGTGAGACCGAAATACAACACTGGCGACGAGGATGGGATATCCTGTAGCCTTTAAAACTAATCAAACGTGTATTCCCAGGTGAGACCGAAATACAACACTGGCGAACGAGATGTCGAACCACGAGATTTTTGCGGAGCTCACTGATGCCATCAACCGGATGATCGACATGAGGTTAAGCGGAGCCGTCAAAACGGAAGGTCATGGGGCCTCCGAAGTCTCCGTTGATGCTTTGGCGCGCTCAATTACGCCCTTTACCTATGCTCCGGAAAACAATATGACCTTCGATGTGTGGTATGGCAGATACAAATCCACATTTCTCGAGGATGGTCGCAATCTCGATGATCCAGGGCGAGTAAGACTCCTCCTGCGCAGACTGGACAACGCAGCTTACGCGAGATATTCCAATCTTCTGCGCCCCGTCGACCCAGCCACGATTCCCTTCGATGACACCGTCCAGAGACTCACAAAGCTCTTTGGCAAAGGGGAATCTCTCTTCAGTACACGTCGCAAATGTCTGCAATTCGTGATGAAGGAATCTGTCGACTGGGCCACGCATGGAGGACTTGTGAACAGCATCTGCGAGGATTTTAGATTGGCTGAGTGCACAGCGGATCAGTTCAAGGCTTTGATTTTCTGTATCAGCATACAAAGTGACAAACATATCTTTGTAAGGGAACAGCTGCTGACACGCCTTGAAACTGAGCCCGCCGACAGGATCAACGTGGAGTTTTTGATCGACGAAGCTCAGCGACTCTCGAATATGAAGAAGGATGCCCGCCTGGATATCACCCCTGCAAATGTCAGTGCTCTCCAGAAGACCCGTAAGTCCACCAACTCACAATCTGATCGCCCCTCACGTCCATGCTATCTGTGTGGAGACATGCATTGGGTGCGTGACTGTACCCACACCAATACAAAATGCAAAGATTGTGGGAAAATCGGCCACAAGTCGGGCTACTGCCCACCTCAACGTACTCAGGACAACGGAGGAAGCACTGGGAAGGGCAAGAAGAAGTTTTTCAAGAAGAAGAAATCATCAGCAAACACCAACGTAGTTTATGCTCCTCACCCGAGGGGTAGAAAATTTCTAACACCGCGGATCAATGGGCGTCTTATCGAATTCCAATTGGATTGCGCCGCGGATGTTTCGTTGGTATCAAGGAGTACTTGGGAGGAGCTCGGAAAGCCTCTTCTCAGAGAGTCATCCATGAACGTTACGGATGCTCAGTCCAATCGGATGCCCATACTCGGCGAATTTGATTGTGATGTCGTACTCCGTGGGAAGAAAATTCGTGGGCGTTGTATGGTCGTTGGTGGACGAACCTCGAATTTGTTCGGAATCGAGTGGATCGCTGAACTCGGTCTTTGGGATGTAGCACCGAGTGCCTACTGCCACGCTGTCCAAGGAGAATTTGACACGGCGAGCGCTGTCAAAGAAATCCGGGAATCTTTTCCGGGAGTTTTTGGACGTGAGATCGGGAAATGCACACGCATCACTGCTTCCATCCACCTGAAACCCAACGCAAAGCCCATTTTTCGCCCAAAGCGTCCGGTTGCTTTTCATATGCTGCCAGTGGTAGACGAAGAACTGCAGCGTCTGCAGTCATCAGGGATTATTACTCCAGTCGAATATTCCCCATGGGCCGCACCCATCGTCGTGGCACGCAAATCAAATGGAACAATCCGGATATGTGGCGATTATTCAAGTGGCCTCAATGAGTCGATTGAAATGAATAACTATCCTATTCCCGACCCTGATAGTTTATTCAGCCGCTTGTCAAACAAGAGCGTTTTCAGCCACATCGACTTGTCCGATGCATATCTACAAGTGCCCATGGATATTGAGTCGAGCAATCTACTCACTATTCACACTCCCCGAGGACTTTTCCGGTTCAATCGCCTCCCACCTGGCATCAAAAGCGCGCCCGGAATTTTTCAAGAGGTGGTTGAGCGCATGCTCCAAGGAATACCGGATGTGATATGCTATTTCGACGATATCTGTGTCGCAAGTTCGTCCCCAGAAGCACATTTCTCGACACTCAAAACCGTTTTTCAACGTTTGAAGGATTTCAACTTCCGTGTCCGCCTTGAGAAATATCCGGACAAATGTGACGCTATTAAACGGATGCCTGCTCCGAAAAATGTCCAGGAACTACGTAGCTTTCTGGGGGCAATTCAATTTTGGGGAAAGTTTGTGAAGGGCATGAGTGAACTACGCAAACCAATGGACGACCTCCTCAAGAAGAATGCTAGATGGAAATGGACTCAACAATGTCAGAAAGCTTTTATTCGCTTCAAGGAAATTCTGACATCCGATCTGCTGCTTACGCACTACGACCCACATCTGCCTATCACCATAGCTTCGGACGCTTCATCACACGCTATGGGCTGCGTGGCATACCACGAATATCCTGATGGGACATTGAAGGCATTCTACCATGCCTCCCGCAAGATGACAGACGCAGAAATGGGGTACAGCCAGATTGAGAAAGAAGCGCTTGGGATTATTTTCGCTGTAAAGAAATTCCACCGTTTCATTTATGGCCGGAACTTCACGCTCTTAACCGACCATAAGCCCCTACTGTCCATTTTTGGTAGCAAAAAGGGCATACCGGTTCACACCGCGAATCGTCTCCAGAGATGGGCCCTCATACTCTTGGGATACGATTTCACCATCAAATACACATCCACCACCAGTTTTGGGCATGCTGACGTATTGTCCAGGCTTATCAACAATCACCGGCAACCTGACGATGAGGTGATCATTGCACAAATTCTCGATGAGGAGTACGACAACGTGGTAGTCCAGGAAGTGACCACCCAACTGCCTGTGAATTTTCAAATGATCAAGGACGCTACCGCTGCCTCAAGGGACCTACAATTGTTGATTGGATACATAAAGGGTGGATGGCCGCCTTCCCAGAAGTCCATCAAATCTCGGGAAGTAGCTCGTTATTTCAAGATACGTGATGCTTTGTCAATTATTAAAGATTGTGTCTTTTACAGGGACCGTGTGGTGGTACCAGAGACATTCCGGAGCAAGATTCTCGCACAGCTTCACGAGGCGCACCCTGGCATGTCACGCATGAAAGCCTTGGCCCGCAGTTACGTTTTTTGGCCAGGCTTGGATGAAGATGTTGAGACGAAAGTGCGCCACTGCTCCGATTGTGCCACCGCATCCCGGTCCCCTGTCAAGACCAATCTTGCATCATGGCCGTTGTCCACTGGTCCATGGCAACGGATACACTTGGACTACGCCAAGTACAAGGGAGATTATTTTCTGCTCGTCATCGACGCTTATTCGAAATGGCCAGAAGTATTCCGTACATCTTCAACGACAACAACTATCACCATTCAGAAGCTTGTGGAAGTTTTTGCCCGACATGGTCTTCCGGAAGTCATCGTTAGTGATAATGGGACGCAATTTGTCAGCGATGAGTTTCAAGAGTTTTGTCGTCTCAACGGAATACAGCATATTCGCACCTGCCCCTACTCCCCAGCAAGCAATGGGCAGTGCGAACGACTAGTGGATACTCTCAAGCGATCCCTGGAAAAGCAATCTGCGCAGAAAATCGACACGGCACTTCAGAGATTTCTGGCCAACTACCGTGTGACTCCCAATGATTACGCGCCTGCAGGGAAATCTCCATCAGAAGTCATGTATGGCCGCAAGGTACGTACAATCTTTGATCTCCTGAAAGAACGTCCCAAGGAGCCCCTGCAACGCAATGAGAAGATGGAGAGAGATTACAATAAGAAGCATGGCACGAAACAGAGTTCCTTCTCGAAGGGGGAGGAGATCTATGCGAAGAAATTTGCACAAGGAGGTAAATGGAAGTGGGTTCCTGGCAAAATCATTGAACGTCGTGGGACGGTTACTTACAATGTGCGGCTCAGTGATGGACTCATCATCAGGTCTCATGTGAATCAACTCAAGCGCCGTTTTAGTGAGACGCCAGACACACCTGCTGATACATCATCGTCTGATTTGCCAATTTTTGCACCCTCTTCCGTGCCATTACTCTCTCAAGTACAGCCTCAATACTCGCCACAGCCAGAATCTTCACGTAGATCGAGTGCTTCTGAGACTCCTGTACTTCCACAGCCTTCTCGAACTCCACAAAAGACACCGAAAGACCCACCTGCCGAAGTTCAATCACCAATAGCTGGCCCTTCTCGTGCAACGCCGCCACGAGTTACACCCCCACAACCATCTCCGCGTATGTCACTGCAAAGCAATCCACCGCAATCTGCTATCACTATTAGTTCGGACACTGAGGATTCTGCTACGACGCCTTATGAGGATACAGTGACTACTCCTGAAAGAAGCAACGCGGGACAAAGTGAGGATGTTGAGGATGATCCGGCTACTTCAGATCTTTCCCCGGAAGTTGAGCGCCCGGCTCCATCTACACCATTGTACCGTCGCTTGCGTGCACGACCGTACAGGATCAGCGAGCGTTTCAAGAACCGAGAGGATCGTCAGGGCGGACCTTCCGCTCCTTAGGGGGGAGGTGTTATGTGGATGTTTAGAATTCCCGCCCAAGAGCGGGATGCGCGACTAGCGCCATTCACCTCGTAGTGGCTCATCTCAAAATGATCCACCGGATATGCCAAGTCACTACCACGAGGTGAGCACACTTTTGGCTATCCGTGCAACGTCAACAAGCACGACAATTATTCTCTTGTTAAAAATTAATTTTATATTTGAAATAAATACTTTTGTGTATTTCTGGGTTTGGAAACACAGTGTTCTTATTCCTGTGCACCTGCGGAAATTTGGCGACAGAGCCTGAGATATCCTGTAGCCTTTAAAACTAATCAAACGTGTATTCCCAGGTGAGACCGAAATACAACATATATATTAGAAATTTTTATATATATTTAACACTAAATACTCCCATCGGTGTAATCGGCATATACGGCTGGATGATATTGCATGTAATACAAACGTGCACATTTCACCATAATATGGAATCGTATTCAATATATACCTGCATATATATATTTGTATGTCTGATATAGGTGAGATTCAATTAATACCCTACCAGAACGTCGCGGAAGATTGCAATTCATGCAGGTTTATTTTTTCTTCCTATTAAATCTCTTGTACAATGTTAATAACAATTTTTCAAAAGATCTATACCTACAATAAAACACATCTAACGAGGATTTATCTATCTTCATTTCACTTACATATCTATCCATAGCAAATTTGTACAAATTTCCACACATATTGTATGATAAAATCATTGCGCGCATTCATTATTCTTTGCGAGAAACGATATCAAAGTGAGAGGTCATTTGTTTTACTTGTTGGATAAATCTTCATTGCATTTTATTGTATATAAAATTACTTTACAAAAACCCCTCCTGTATTCATCTCAGACTTTCCACCTTGGATCCCAAATAAATGCACGAGAAAAAAATCCCCCCATCAGCACAAAAATTAGCATTCTCAGCAAAACACCATGGAAAATGTTTTAAAAGGCAAACTTCATGCTTCAACAACAACAAAAAACTTGAGATTCATCCCATATGTCTTCTCCATATAATCTCTTTACCATTTCCGCGCGTATACAAATTACAAACCTCCTTGCAAAAGGCATTAAAAACTCCGCAGTAGCATCCAAGAGGATTGCCAATAAAATCCCATTAATGTCTATTTTGAGGTGGCAATATATTTTTTCAAAAAAATTCTTTTTTTTTTGCACCAATATAGTGAATCATTGAATGTTGAACAGAAAAGGAATTCTCTGAAATTCCTCATACTGCAATTTTGCGACCATGAGATGTTTCGCCGCGGCAATATTTTATCTTTGGCAGATTCTTTATTTTTTTTTCCCAACCACACAAAAAGGTCGTCGGAAATTCCATTTACCTTATTCGCGTAAAAGAACATTCACATTTCAAAGGAGGTTTCTATTTTATTTTACTTTTCTTTTTTTTACTAAAAAGAGAAATATCGTGCAGTTCTTAGAAAATGAAATTTAAATTAAAAATAATAATCATATAGCCTCAAAAGTTCTGACTCATTCTAAATCAAGATCATAGGAGATTTGGTATGGAAAATAATTTCTTTCGTGATAGAGACAAACCGAATTTTGATTTAAAAAAAAATACGGCTAATATAATTCTAATTGATTCACAATCAATGACGAGCAATGAATTTTTGAGAGAAATTAAAACCAAGTCAGAATTCATCCAAAATCTTACAACAATTCAGTCGAAAATCAATCTTTCGCGAATCAAGATGCTAGAAGAAGTGATTTTGGGATTAATTCTGTGCATTGGAACACTATTCTGGTGGTGGCAGAGATCAGCGAGGCTCTACTGGGAAAAGAATGGAGTTTCCTACATCGCAGGTCCACCAATAATTGGCGCTTTTAGAGACGTTATACTTTTCAAAAAGAGCATTGCTGAGCTTTTTGTGGATTTCTACGAAAAATTCAAGGATGAACCAATCACAGGGATTTACTTCTTTCACAAAAACCAAGCTTGATTATTCGACATCCAGAAATAATTAGGAATATTCTCGTGAGAGACTTCAACAATTTTATGGACAGGTTTGATTTTGTTTAATGAAAGCCATTCATTTTTAATTTTCTTTTATTCTTTTTAAACCTTCTAACTTAGAGGTATGAATTCTGAGGATACAATTGGTAAGGATAATCTGTTTGCTGTAAAAAGTGTTCGTTGGAAGGCGATTCGTAGTAAACTTTCACCCGTTTTTACAACTGGGAAACTCAAAAACTTCTTTCTTTTAATGTTGAATGTTACCCAAACATTAGAAGAAAAACTCTCAATGGATATTGCGGATGAACCACGAGAATATGAAATGAGAGATTTAGCATCATACTTCACAACAGACACAATTACAATTTGCATCTTTGGTGTACAAGCTAATAGTTTGCTAAACCCAAATGGGGAATTCTACAGGAGTGCAAGGAAAACCTTTGATTTGAACTGGAAACGTTCCATTGAGCTTCTAACGTGCTTCTTCCTACCTGAATTAGCAATAAGATTGCGTTTTACACTCTTCTCAAAGGAAACAAATAATTTCCTGAGATCATCAATTAACTACGTTATGGAAGAACGCGTGAAGAGTGGCACGAGACGCAATGATATGATAGATGCACTAATTGCAATGAAAAATGAGGATCCTGATCTATTTAAAGGGGATACAATTGTAGCTCAAGCTGGAAGTTTTCTTCTTGCCAATTTTGAAACATCCTCATCTGTTATATCTTTTGCACTGTATGAGCTGGCGCGTCATCCAGAAATTCAAGAAAATCTCCGGAACGAAATTAAAGATTATGCCATGAAGTATGGGTCGCTGCAGTATGAGACTCTCAATGAAATGGAATACCTCAATGGTGTTGTTCAAGGTTCGTCATCACGATTTCTTCTTTTGCAAACCTTCTAGGTTCCAAAGGCTTCCTATCTTTTTGTTTTTTGCAGAAACCCTTCGATTGTATCCACCTGCGCCATTCTTGGATAGAATATGCGCTCCATGTGATGAATCAGATTCCTACTCACTGGAACCATACCATAAATTTGCAATTTCCCGCGGTACACCAGTCTACATACCAATCTTTGCCATTCATCGAGATCCAAAATACTTCAACAACCCCTTGGAATTCATCCCTGAAAGATTTAGCCGTGAAAATTGGGATTCAATCAATCAATACGTCTACCTTCCCTTTGGACTTGGACCGAGGAAATGTATCGGATCGAGATTTGGGTATCTACAGGTGAAGATGGCTCTCTATACAATTATAAATAAATACAGAGTTGAAGCAACAGCGAGAACCCCAAAAACAATTGAATTTGATGGTAAAGCTCTGACTACGCACTCAATTGCGCCACTTTATATGAATTTGAGGAGAATTTAAAAATTCCTCTCAATTCTTTAATATTGTGGAATAATGCATAAAATAATCTTTGTTTGAAAATCTCCAGAATAGCACGTCTTCCCATTTTAGACGCCCACGTTAGATTGTTAATAAACAATATTACCTCTAAAATATGCCTTTCATTTCCCCAGAATATAGTTTCTTGTATTCATTTCCCCACCAGAGGGCCATAATTTACACTGTGGTGACATCTAGTGTTCATAACACGAGCATACAAAATGGCACAATCAACTCTGGGTGAAAACAAATTGAAATTTATTCATAAAACAATGTCTGTCTGCTAAAATAACAATGTAGCAAAACAAATCTCACATCCAATAAGATTAAATCGATTAAATATTTTATCAAGAAATCCCCTTGTGTTGAGCATGGTTTACACTGCGTGTGAATGTGCAAACAAATTTCAGTAAGTTTCATCCACCTCACCGTAAACACTCCCAGTTTTTCATCTAATCTAACCACTGTATATAGCAATGAAAATATTTCCGGAGAAGGTAAATGATTGAAAATACTGTGAAATGTTATTTTTAGATGAGAGAAGTGTTTAAAAAAATCGTCTCACTCTGTACGTCTACACTTGAAGTTGCATAAAATATGTGAATATGTATTTAGAAAACTATAAGCTTATTAGATGTTATTTACAACAAGAAAATACTCCAAGAATGAATCATTCAGTACATTCGCTCTGTGTGTTCCTTCTCTCTGTCTCACCTCACTTAAGTTGCCTCTTCACCTTTTGCATGTTTCTGCTGGATATGAAGCTAATATGTGTGGAAAACATAAAAAAGAAGAAGAAAAAAAGAGCCAGAGCAGTCGAGGTTCATTCTCTGGAAATTCCAAACTACCAAATGCGATGTACGTGTAATACATGCAAAAATTTATAATTTCAGAACTCTTTATGCATATTTATAGGGGAACAACAGAAAGTGACACAATGAATTTATGGTGAATCGTCATAGTTTCTTCTTCTATTTTTAATAACAACCCATTATTTATGGACATTCATTTGTTATTCCTTTACTAGTTTTTTTTTTCATTCTTCTTCCTATTACCGCGATGTTGGTCACCTGTATGCAACATTGTGTTGCTTCATTCACCAACAGAGAGATGTTTTGCAGGAAAAAAATGAGACTGCATTTTATGGAATTTGTGGAAAATTTAATATTATTACTTTTCTTGGTTAAGTTTAAAATAAAATTTAATCAAAAATAAAATTTAATAAAATCTACATAAAAGAAAACAATTTTTCATGCGCTTCCAATGTGAGATTCGAACTCATAACAATTTAGAGAGCTAATCGCAATTTATACCTCTGTACTAAAAACAAAGACATATTTTCCTCGACATTGAAGAATATTAACTAGAATAAATCCAAGAATTTCCCACACAGACACTACCAAACTCTACTACTTTAGGACTACTTTATATTTTCTTCTTTATTATTCTTTCACAATAAAATCACTGACTGATTCTTGCACAACAACACATATAGAGAAACTCCAACTATATAGTAGAAAAAAATATCGTAAAAGAAATTGCAATAAAAAAGCCATACGTGAGGAATTGTTGACTTCTTCACTTGCTTGAGAAGAAGCAAAAAAAACTTCGAAGCAGAAAAGAGAAGAAAAAACGCTCAAATTCCGTTACGCGATAGAAGAGAGAAAAACCTCTAAATGTTGGCACCTTTCTTTGCAGTCAGAGCATATATAGGAATTCCTCTTGAGACCATCATTGGCAAAGAAATTGTCATGTTCACACATCAATTGCGTTTCTCATTCTATTTTTTTTTCTTTTGCCAACACACATGTGGAGATACTAAATGCCACAAAATTCGTTTGTATCTCCCATGAGAATTTTTCCATTCGCAAAATCATTCAACGAAAAAATCCCCTTGAGGAACTGGATTGATCGACAATGAATTGTGGAGTTGAAGAAACAAAGTGTTTGAGGTGGAAAAGAAAAAAAAAGAATAATGAGACATGGTTTGGAAAAAGTATTGCAGAAGAAAACTCAATAGGATTTATGCTCTAACTTGGTATAGGTACTTTTTCTCATCCCCAACTTGCAGGATTATCCGAGAGTGAGCAAAAATTAACTTTACTTCTGTTGGTATTTTTTTTTTGTTTTATTTTACTGCATACATACAAGTACCAGAAATCTTTGTCTACAAAGAGATGGGGATACTCCCCCCCCACCCCCCCCCCCAGTGGGAGTTTGTGATTTCCTTTTCATTTCAAAATGAATATTTTCAAATGCTTTTTTTCTCAACTTTTATAAATAGCATCAAACTGGAGAATTAAACAAATATACACGAGAAAAGTACCAGAAAGTGAATTTCTTTTTTTTCGCCTTCACTCCCCCCCCCTCCTTCTCTTTCTTCGCACTGTATGTATAAAAAAAAAAACTCAAAAGGATCAAAATACACACAGAGAGTGAAGAAAAATTTTCTTGCAGAGTTACAGAAAGAAATTCCCCAGCCCACCATGCAGATTGTATTTTCTCCGAAAGGAAATCATGGTGTGAATTAAAATTATGTACTCCAGAAAAAAATACATATAGAGGAGTGAAGAAAAAATATGCTATTACTTCCAACATATTTCTACAACACATGCTGTGATTGTGCTCTTTGAACATTCAGCGCATTTTCTTTTAGATCTTTTAAAATATTAGGATATTCATCAAAAATCATTAAAATTAATTGCAAGAAAAATGCAAAATATATCCTTAATTATTCCCAAAAAGTAGTCATACAGGCAATAAAGGATAATCAAGTAAAATAAGAAATGATGTCTAAAATATTATTATTATTTAATATTGTATCGTTTATCCATCAGGAAGTCATATTTCCGCATTTACTACCACATATCGTCTCTTCATGTTAGAAATAATATTAAGTGCATACATATACTCAAAAGAATGGGAACAATAGATATGAGAACCACAATTATGTGTCGCAAATCATCATCATCATTAAATTCTTATTAACACCCACAACTCGGTCATAAAAGGCAATATTGGGTGAAAATATTGCTTCGTCCTCTTACAATATTAATTACATTGCCTCTCGATGATGAAGAGATATTCACATAAGGGATTCATCACACTCTGTGTGTACCAAAAAGCTTCTATATGTGGCAATCGATGAATGGAACAAAATCTATTGAATATTTGGTATCATAACATTAATGAAGATAATGGGATTCTTTTTATAAAAATAATTTTCACCCAGAAGTCTATATTTGGATAAGTTATTTATTTTTGTCCTCTAAATATAGAGTCACAACGTTCATAACAAAAAGATTAGGCAGAGATTGTTTATTTTGTTTCTTACCCAATTTAGGAAATTTTATTAAATTCTAACTTTTAGTTTTTTTTTCGATTATATTTTCATTGATAGTCAACATAATTGCAAGCATATTTTGACCTAAGCTACCTTTAAACTAATCTAGTAACAGCCTTGAATTAAGAAGAAGTTCTAATTTCAAAATTTCTTTCATAAAAAATTGTTTCAATTTTCCCAAAACTTCAAATGAACATAAAATCGTTATTTTTGTAACTTTGTGTAATCTCTCAATATTTTAAGCATAAATCTTATTGAGATAATTTGGATGATAAGCAAAGTCTTTGAAATAAAGAATCAACAAGTTAATTATACGCATATATATCCCAAAATGCATTCCATGGAGCACGAGGGGGCTTTATTCAAATTCAAGCCACCGCAAAAACATCTCATTTCGGTAGGAAGAACACAAACACGATATGATTTCATGTAATCATTTCACGTATTTGAGCCATGTTGGTTAATTTTGCATAACGAGAGAGAGATACAAGGCGTGTGGTATATTTTGAAAGTAAACACAATTTCCGAGAACTTTTGGTAATTCAATCTTCTCGGAAATACTAAAATCCCCCCACACCCCCACAAAACACCTCACAGTCTCTCTCTCTTTCACTCTTAATGTGATTAGAAAAAATGACCATATGAACTGATTTATTTTTCATGCACAAATGTGGCCCCTAATAATGTATTAAAGACCACTTGAGGAGATCTAAAATAATTGTTATGATTTGCAGAAGATGAGTGTCTTGCAAAAATATTCATTCCAGACAAAATATTTACATAAAGTGAAGCATCGCGGTATTAAACAACCCTTGGGAATGTTTACATTTTCAGAAGCTACGTGGGAAAAGGTCATTTGATGAATCTTTGGTCACGTTTATGGAACAATTTGTACGAAATTGTTTCTGAATCAATATTTAATGAAAGAAAATTTACATTTTGATTATTATTGTTTCAATGCAAATAAGAAATCAAATAATACATAGTCGACAATACGATCTGACTTTGTATATTTTACATTTCAGGAGCGTTTCAATTTAATTATTGAAATCAGGAGCTTTTGCGAGCTTTCCTCTCAAACTCTTGAAAAATAAATCATAAGACTTTCTTAATAGAAATTTTCTTGTTCTTAAGAAGTTCTAATTTTAAAATGAAACTTACATAATGGCCATGAATGTGGTGCTGGACACCTTGCACACCTCCCTGTCCATGGATTTGTTGATTGTGAGCCGTGGACAATATCACATGACGAAGAGTGCCATTCTCATCGACGATCTGTTGCATTAGGTGGCCGGGCGGCACTTGGACGGGCATTGGAATCGGTGGTGAGCCACTTTGGGACACCATTGGCACTGTCACAGGACCTACAATAAAATAAACAACAAAAATTCTCAATGAATATCCCTTTGCAAATTATGTTTTTCGTTAATTAAATAAGAACCAAATATAGCAAGAGAATTTAAAATAATAAAAACATTTTGCTTATTTTCTCTTCCTCAACTTTGGCATAAAACATCCTGAGAAAATAAACAAAAATCTCCCTGGTGAGAATATTTATCCAGCATATTATGTTGTTTATGAATTATTTCACAGATAAATTTCAATTAAATTCACTTATTCAGCAATCGAAAACAAGTGTGAAAGCCATTGTACAAAAAAAACAGAACATTTTATACAACATCCAATAAACAAAATCTCGTAAATTATGTATTAGATTTTTTTCTCCCCTCAAGAAAAATGTATATTTTTAACATATTCTCCCGTCTGTGAGCATCTTTAATCTTTCTTCTTTTTTTTCTCATCACAGCTCAAAGAGGACCACAAAGAAATGTCAGGAATGACAAAAAACCGGCCCACCAACACATTTATGGAGATTTCTTGACTCAAAAACCACCTAAAACCATAAATTATTGAGCGAGAAGATAAATTTAAATATTATTTGCTATTAATCATGTGCCACAAAAATCCCCTAGGTATTAATATAGCCGCTATATTGAGATAAATTGTGCAAATACAAATAGGCAAAATTAATACACGAGCAAACACTTCAGCAATAGTACAAAATGAATATTGGAGTCATCCAGAAAAAAAGTCCAAATATTCACACTAAAAGAAAAAAAACTAATGTACATTAAAAGCAAAATGCATATAATGGGAAATAATTTTAGAAACTTTGAGTATTAAAATTGTGGAGTGGAATTTTATGTTGAGATTTTAATGACTTCAAATGGATCATCAACATTTGATTGTGATTTAATACAGAGCTGGGAATTATTATTATTTGGTTTATCATAGTTTTAGTATTAGGAGTTTGCTCTCTTTCAAAAGTACATAATTTTATCATAAAATGTCATTTGGGGTAAAAGACTTCTAAAATGAGTTTTCCTTGCATTTTCCACCAACTCTGAGAGACCTGAGAGCAAATTAATAAAACATTGCATTTTGCTTGTTGCAGTCAACATTAAAAATTCAAAACAATTTTAATGAAAAAAAAAAAGAAAAAAACCGGGGTATTGCAAAAAAAATTTCAACAATGCGAATGTCACTGCAATCCTCGTAAATGTGACACGACGATTAACTTTGTTGAATTTTATGTATTGCAGCAAATAAATAAATTCTCCATTTACTCTCAGGCACCAAACATTTATAACATCACAAGAGCTCTCCATCTCTTTTCCCTTAGCCTACTATCTCCCTCTGTATACTCATTCAGACATTTTACATTAGGTACTATACATATATATTTTATTTATGTACATAGCGGATCAGTGGCAAAGCACAAAATCAAGGTTACCACACGCATAGAGGACAATCAACTTTCAGAAAGCATAAATACATAACTTTTTCTCCACATTTATATATTTATATTATTATGTACCCATCAACCATCTGATACATAGTGTACGCGCAGATATAAAACTTTTCAAAAAGCGTGTTATTTCATTTTAAAAATTTATTTTTACACTTATACACCCATCACGATTCCACATGCTGTTGCCTTTCGGATTACCGCAAAGTTCATATAAAAATTTCATATTATGTATATAGAATGTGAAGGTATAATTAAAAAATCACACTGATTTTTTTTTTGCTACACACTCACTCCTCTCCCATACAGAAAATACATACATATATTGTAAATTTTGTACATAGTACCATGGAAAAAAAAAGCCAGGAGAATCACAATTCAAAAGCATAAGTCGTCAAAAAATGAAGTTGATTTGTGCTCTTTTTTTGCACAAGAAATGAAAAATTATGAGCTACAGCCATGTCTGCATGATTCTCAAATAGATAAAGTCCAATAAGAATGCAATTTAGCACATTTAAAAATATATAACCTTATGCTATATACATTTTGTCTGCGATATTCGCCATTTCCTTCTCATGCATCCCCACAGACGTGCAGCCGGTCTCATAAAGCTTCAAAAAAAAAGAGTCTTTAAATTTAATTATATTTGCAATGGAGATTGGTGGAATTGTGTGGAATGAAATTGATTTAATGAGGACAGACTTGCCATAAAAATTGCTCTGCTGTCTTATGCCATTTATACGTTAAAATTATAAACTTCACCATCCCAGTCCGTTAAAATTGCCCTTATTATTGTCTCGCACTAAATATAGGCTTCGAAAGTTTCTCTGGGACTTTTTGTCACATCATTAGCATTAAAAAGTTTCGATGAATTCAATTATCTCATTAATGGGAATAAAATACCATTCACATTGACATGAAAGATGATACTATATACTTTGGTTGTCATTAGTGCATAAGTTTGAAAGTTAATCAATAACCTCCTTTTAGAGAAAAGATAGTGATAAAGTTCTATGAGATAGCTGAATGAAAAAAAAAAACTAATTAAGGAAGTTTCAGAATTGATGTTCAAAGCAAAAACCAATTTATATGCTGTTAACTTTTTTTATAACAATTCCAATTGAATGTGTTGGTTTTTTATTGAAAATAATTTCCAAGAAAAAACAAACTAAAGAAACCACAATTAATTGTGCAGAAAATTTCAAAATAATAAAACAACCAACTTTGTACAAACTCATTGAATTCTCTTAAAGTAAATAAGGCTATTTACGTAGAATAAATTCTTCCAGAAAAGGTATATTCATTACGTATGTTTTTGCTATATCATTAATCTAATAATAATAAGGTTCAACCTATAATGAACAAGTTAAAGAGACTAATATTACGTTTAGATGTGGGTAGAAAAAAAATCAATCTATTGGGTTTTAGTTGGAAAATTATGTATAAAGATAAGTTAAGTGGCAAAACAACTGTCGTGATTTTCCATTAATATTTACCTTAAATGATTTATTGAATAACATTTATCTGCTAACGTATATTATCATTTGCAATAAATTGACATATTTAAATATAGGTAACTAATAAATATGCACGTGTACTGTCGTAATAGTGACGACTATCTAAGTCACTTCGCTTAATGCTAATAAATATTCCTTTTATTTAAAGAAGATCTTTTTCCATAATAATAGATCTAAAACAAAGAACTTAAATCTAAATCATTCGAATGTAATATAAAAATATTGCAACATCTGTAGCACTATGAAGGGTTTCTTTATGGGCTTATGATGATGATTTATTGAAAAGTGCATAAACCAATAAAAGTAGAATATAAAGTCATAATTTTCAATAAAAAGACAAAAAAGAAGACCTTAAATACAGCCCACAAAAAGGCTCACAATTTCTTGCAACATAGAGACATGTATATTGTAGCAATGTTGTGCTGACAAGATTGAGGAGTAATGGTATCAAAGGATAAAAATTTGTATAGAAAATGTAAATATTTTCACAATGATGAGGAGGGATTTTGTGTCGCTGTTTCACCCATAAGATAAATCACACACAAAAAGATGTTGAGGGCGAAATGGAAGGCTCTCTGAGCCAGCAGGAGAAGTGTGTTGAGAATTTCTTCACCCCATATCGAATCATGCTGTGACACGAGATGGGTTAGAGTTGAATAACCCTCCTTGAAGAGGAGAACACGCCTTTGAAGTGTGCGCGCGATGGCTCTTGTCTCTCCATCCTTTCGTATATATGTAGTTTCTCTCCCCCCATCATTTCTTTTAAACACATTTTCTCAAACCTCCTTCACCCCTCCTCCGCCCCTTCATCTTGAGAGTCTAGTCAAGTCACAGACAAACTATTTATCTATCTAACGATGGGTATAACACCCTCAGGGAAAATAAGAACAACAACAAAAAATTGAGAGATATCACAAGTAGAAATGGGAATAACGTATTAATATATCCCAGAGAAACTGCGGGTGGAAAACCTTCTGTTTTTCTTAAACTTCGCAATTCCCCGATACTTCTATAAAGGCTTTCTGGCTAAAAGAAGAAAAAAAACATCAACACAGACACATTAAACCATGGACGATGGTTTTGGAAATCCCATTCTTCTCATTTTCTTGACTGTTTTTTCTTTACCTAATATTTTTATTTGATTCTCTTCTATATATAAGTCGACTATGTACATAAGTAATATAGAATGTATAGAAGAGTGGATGTGTGCTCAGAATAGAGGACTTCATTTTTCTTGTTCTTGTGTCCCTATCATATGAGCGATACATGTGCATCGTTATGTAACATGATAGAGAGGAATGAGAAAAGAAATCAAAGACAAAAAACAGCATCACATTAGAAGATGATACAAAGAAATAATAATAAAAAAAAACGCCAAAGGGAGTGGTGGATGATGTATCTTTTACACGATGATGGAACATATCTACATGGTTCACTATGTGAAATATGTATTGAAGAGAATTGCTATGTATATAGGCAATATTTATAGCTATATTATGTATATGAAACAAGACAGAATACTTGAAAACATGTTACCAATGACGACGATATGATATTCCTATGGCATTTTAATTCCAGATTCCAGACGTACAACTTTGAATGGGGTCAAGGTCAATCCAAAATTTCCGGGAATAAACATTTGAGTTTGTATTTGTTGTATGTATATTAAACCCCCAAATTCCACCTCAATGTGTGTAAATGACTCCTTTAATAAATCAAAAGTGTGTAATGTAATCTACAAAATGAAGTTCAAAACGAACCGATAATATTTGAATAATTCATACATCATGTACACGTTATCGGTGTCATGATGAAGGGGAATAAATATTTAAAAAAAAAACTTCTGAACAAAAGGGTTTTCATAATACATTTTGTCTGCATAAATTCGTCTTCCTCTTGTAGTTTTATATCACTCTGTACCAACATACAACATAACATATCCCATGCACGCCCCAAATTATTCAGAACACAGCACAAAAATTCATACACCTCTCTTCCTGTCACCTTCAAAAGCAATATGTCAATTCCTTTTGTTTGCACATTCACCATTGCGTCACAAAAGGTACAAAATTTTCCCCTGGATGTATTAAGCACCCCTCACTATTAACAAACAACATTCACATTGTCATCAAAAAGTCATTCAAAATTGCAACAATCATTCACAAAAGTGCTGTATATGTTCTCAATGAATTTTCTCTGGTGGATGAATTAATGATTTTTCATTATAATCATGTATTCTTCCACTACATCATCCTTGACCAACATTTAAACCGAAAAAAAAATTCACTTGCAATTTAAAGTGGACTTTTTGACTTGTTTGATGTCACCCGGCGCATGATTACGAAATTTGGATTTTTGATGACACCTGAGTATAAGTCAATTCAATTCAAATTAGAAAAGCCACACCGTGACATGAGAATGTCATTCTATGCTGTATTTTAGGTGTCCATTAACATGTTATGGCCATTAGGTAATTACATTCAACATACACCTTGATGACACAATGTCAAGAAGTTGTAGAGACTTGATATTTTATGCTACTTTAAATGAGCATCTTTCACATCTTTTATGTCACTATCATTTCCTCCAACGGAAGGATGTTTACTTATTATTTATTTAATTTTTTTAAATTTTTTTTATCAATGCAATTAAAACTAAAAGTCGACACCTGATAGACACTTCATTAACGTCGATTTTAATTAAAGTTTTCCCTTTTTTCAGGTTCAATAAATTCATATTGAATTTTCAAACAATTTCTCAAGTTTCGTAAATGAGGTGAAAAATTTAATAAAATTCTATAAACTTAATATTTATCTTATTGATAACATAATTTAAAATTTACTTATTTAATAAAAAAAGAAACCTGGGAAAATGCAGAATTTTATCCAACAACTTTATGGATACATTTACAGCCCAAGTAAGGGAAGGAACATTTTGTGAAAAATCAGATTTCAAAAATCCTTAGACAAGTTCATAAAATCTAAGAACTTATTAGGATCATAAAATTCTATATAGTAATAGTGTATTTTGCGCCCAAAAATTTTACTGTGAAACTCTTTTGTTGGCCCTTAAAGACCATATGAGAAAATGTCGTATAATACATAAAACCCACAAGTTTATAGCGAGATTAGTGAGAACGTCAAAGTTATTTACAACAATTGCCACCCATTGGACAGCACACCACATCCTTGGGAAAATCTCACAACGTCTTGGGTGGAAATTTTCCTTATCGAACTTGGCATAAAGTACTAGTGTGTTATATATAGTGAAAATGTCAAGAATCGCCTTTCACATTTTAATGTCATTGGATGGGATTCTTCGGTGTGATTCACATGTAAAAATGCACGATGCATATTGGATGGGCAAACGTGC
Organism: Lutzomyia longipalpis; assembly: GCF_024334085.1. Taxonomy (NCBI): domain Eukaryota; kingdom Metazoa; phylum Arthropoda; class Insecta; order Diptera; family Psychodidae; genus Lutzomyia; species Lutzomyia longipalpis. The sequence continues at coordinate 11,309,824 of NC_074708.1, read as the reverse complement.
CTTTCAGGTTGAAAATTTTTCTTATATCCTTTCTTTGAATATGCCACCACACACATACTCTATGTAGGTCACATTGTACGTTTTTTTTCCTCAAGAATTTCTTTTTTTTTCTTCATCTCTCACGCCCAAAAAGGGCGAAAGTTTTTTCTGTGTGAGGGAGTTGTGGTGACACGAAAAAATAAAAATCTTACCGAAATCATGGAGCGTGCAAAGGGGTGCATGAGCCGCGGGACACATCTCATGGTGGTGATGATGGTGAGGAATGAAGTAGCCGTGTTCGGGGTAGAAATCCCCCGCGGCTGTATATTGTCCAATGAAGAGCCCATGACCATTGCCCTCCACCGGTGGCGGTGGTTGCTGTTGTGGCATTGTTGCCCCAGCATGGTGCATGTGGTGTGAAGCGTGTGCGATTGTCCCTTGCTGGGGTGGCTGCTGCTGCGGATTCTGGTGTATTGCAACAGATTGCTGTTGCTGTATTATTTCACCACTCTGATGGTTACTATTGCTCGTACTATTGCCACTACTTCCACTACTATTTTGTTGATGTGAAGACTCTGGTGACGTCATTGCCAATCGTACCATTTTTGTGGTCATCTAAAGTTGATCTCCCAATCCCCCAGACTCAACTCAATGACACACAAATGCACTCACACGACCTTTTCAATATCTTCACCAATTAATTTCTTTCAATTCTTCTTTTTTTTCTCTTTTTACTTCTCTCTGTATCTCTCACTTCACGGCACTTCTCAAGTGGACTCAATTGTTGAAATCTTCAATTAAATTTTTATGATTCGTGTTATTTTCTCTCTCTCTCTCCCCCTCATCAGCACAATCTTAATTTATGTGAAAAAAAACCTCTCTAAAAGAATCACTTTTAAATCACTTCTTTATTTTTTTTTTCATCTCCCAAACCCCCATTGTTATAACATTGTATCGCTTCTTGCAATCTCAAGTTGGTGCAAATAAAAAAAAACTACCACACAGCTACCTTCTCTCTATAATGCCAACGTGTCGCGAAAATGCCACATTCAAATCAATTAAATTATAAGAAAGAGAATATCCCACAAATTTGTCTCTCCCATTCTTTCCTGTTTTATGTAGCATCTCATTAATAAATCTTGCAGGAGGTTTTTTTGTTTGTTTCTTCAACTTATTCATCGCATCAAGATCACTTCTATGGAGTTTTTCAATGAAAATATCTATTTTATTGAAATGTCACAGAATTGTACAAATCATTCCAACGCCTTTCTCACAGCAACATTGTTACTGATGCTGTGTGTCTTCAATAGAGTGTGTACACTGTGACAAATAAAACACCATTATGCGATAGTTTACCTAGTAATTTATCGTACCCACATCTATGTATATTGTACTCATTGTATGTTACATACATAGGTATGTTATGTATGCAATTGTAGAAAAGCATAAAATATTTAAATTCAAGTGTTGGTTTTTATTTATTTTTTAATATCGTTTTTTTAAGTAAAAAATGTTTTAAAATAATATCTGATTTTTAATTAAAAGTAGGTACCTAAAGTACCTACCTATTCTCACTGTGTGCATAACTTTAAAAGATTTTTATCAAAAGAACCCACACATTAGCTAAGAACTTCAAGCCGATTTTTTCTCTGAATTAGATACAGAATTATCTTTATTTAGAAGATCTCTTCCGGTAGTTAAGAAGTATCTAATGAAGTACTTTCACATGCTCCGTATATTGTTAATTTTTAATTAATTGCAGAAAATCTTCGTTGTAAAAAAAATGTAAAGCAATTATTTATTTAAAAACTTCGCAAAGACTCTACGGGACTCAAATTATTCTATCTCAAATCACTTATCTTGTAAATGACTAAAATAATGACAAAAGTCCAAAATTCGTAAAAGATTTTTTTGAGTGTACAAAAGTTCTCAACTTTGAAGATTTCTGCCTCAAAGCATCGTCTTATTCAATTCTCACGCAGCCATTCTTATTCATCCACTTTGGGTTGTCTTCGCCGAAATGCCTCTTTATTCTTTATATACTTCTTTTCTCAAAATGTCACAAGGCAACTTTTATCGAGAGAAATCCAGTTGGGAATTGAATTAAAATATTTGGTTAATGTGTTGCCTCTCCATCATGACTGTCTGTCTCTCATTCTATCTTACACCCACTTGGGGCATCTCTTTTCTCATATGTCGTACAGTGATCTTACATTAATCAGTAAGACACTCCACCAGAGATTGTTGTCCAATCAACAACGGCCACACAGCAGAAAATTAGCAAATTCTGATGTCGCGGCGCGTATGGTTGAGTTATATTGTGTAAAAACGAAGCACTTTTTGGCCACGAGCTTTGATGAAAAACTTTATATATTTGTATGTATTTGAATGTGATTTGAGCAAGAAAAAAAATCGCTTCAACACTCTGTTCTAATCATATTTCTCGCTTAACTTCTTCAGCAGAAGTCAATAAAAATTACTCAACGAGAGAAAAAAAATCTTATGGACAAAAAAAATCTCTTGATTTCTGCATTATTGCGTTGAATGTGACCTTCACGACACATTTAAAGTGATGGATTTTTTATGGTATTAAATACATCAAACTCAATATGGTTAAGAAGTCTTGTACAGTGATTTTCGTTTCTTCCTCAATTCGCTTCGCAGCAGTTGTATTATGTACAATTTTATCCCAGCTCGTTTTTTTTTTCGTCTCCATCCATATGAAATGGTACATTCAGATGGAGAATTAACCTCCTCAATAAATCAGAATGAAAATAGAGCCGAAGAATATGAGGAGACATAAATTAACAATTAATATCTTTCATCATCATATCTCTCAGCAAAGTCTCTCCAGCAATTGCCTACCCTATATTATAATACATAAATATTGCAGTGGTAATGCTTTCAATTATTTCGAGCATACGTGCAGTTGGAAGTTGAGCAATAAAATGACCACAGTGCGCATTAAAATATTATTAATATTATTTGTCTTTTATTGCCATTAACATCTCATTGTATACTTCTTTGTTTTCTTCTTATTTTTCATCTTTTGAGGTGACTTGAAAAGTTGCCACGAATGCAGGATTGTCGGTGCATTTAATAATGGACGTTACATATAAACTACATAGCATTCAAGGTTGAAAGAAGCGATGATGATGAGGATGATGATGATGTTGTATCTCATCTTATTACCACTACATTTTCCCCACATCTTCGTGCATTCCCCGTCGCAACCCATTTGAGATAAAAGGAGAAACACTCTCAAGAAAACGAGAACATGGATGCAAAAGGGGAGCAGCATCCATCTCTTTACTGATCTACTGCATATTTTCTTAGTATCTCTATCCACCTCCTATATATGCTTTCCAACTAGCACTATAAGTGAACTTTTTCTCGCAATTCTTCACTATAAAATTTTATGACCAATCTGTCATTTCAAGTCAATCAACTTCGTCCCCACATAGACATCTCTCATTGCTTGCACCACCACCCTCCTTGACAAGTGAAATGAAACCCATTACCCGAAGACGCGTCTTGTATACCTATATAAAATTTCCGAGATTTAAAAAAGGAGAAGAAAACGAAGAGTTAACACATGACCAGTAAATATTCATGGTGATGTGATAAATATTGAGCGAGGAAAAAACCGAATCCTAGAGATGAATAATTATAATATTCATAAGAGGAATATATTGACCCCCACGTCCTTTAAAAAATTTACGACACAATCAAATAGATATAGTCTGTGGTTGGCTACGAAGAAAGCTTCGGCTGACGTGGAATATTCCGTGTAGTCTTTAGTAAATATTTGGGTAGGTAATAAAATAAATAATTTTACTAAAAGACTTTCAATTTAATGAAAAAAAAAGAATTATGATTTGTCCCCTGCAGCGTCTTATCACAAACTATTCAAATAATCATCGTCTTAACGGAGTAAATTCTCTTGTATACACTTATTCATTGAATAGGTAACCTAAATGAGTCATCTTGTATAATTAAAATCCCGGAAAATACAAAATAAACAAATTGTGATAATTTTCCTACTAACTTAAACAGAAATTTATATTTATTTGTATGCAAAAATTGGCAAATAAATAGAGTTGGAACAGCAATATCCTATGAGATCAATATTCAGAAAATGGGTGTAGTTGCTTCTGGGAAATGTTCATTTATATTTTCATATTAATTTCACTCTCTGAGAGCACTGCAAAAATTTCAACGACAAAAAATATTTGTGTACGAATGAGAGAAATTGCGTAGCAAAAAGCTCCCAATATTAAAGCACATTAGATCACACACATTATTCCGCCCTCAAATACTGAAAGTGCATCAAAATGGTTGGGATGTAATTTTTCAATTATCAATTCAACGATAAATTCTGTTCTAGATTGTAACCGCGTCACCATTAAAGTCTACACAACACACACACCCCAACACATATTCTAATTCCTTTTTGCTGACAATGCCTTCCATCTACTTGATACTTGCCACACATGAGAATTTATTCATCTCAAGTGGGTACATGTCTCGTACATTCGCATGATTGTAGTGTAAAAAAAAGTGACTTAGAAATTAAACAATTGTGGCACTTTAAGCGGTTTATTTGCTGTAATTGAGATAAATAATATGCCTGTCTGTTTATATCCTTAATCCATATAAATTTCTACCTCGTCAATCGCATTCTCCCATTGTACATAATGTATATATTTCAATACACAAATAGGGGATTTCTTGCATCATTGATTACATTTTTAATTACATTTTTCCTATTCTATATAGATTCTTCCCCATACATTAACCCGCTCGAGTTCACAAAATTAAAATTTGCTCTCATCCGTAAATGAAGCATTTAGATTATGAGGAAATACCCCAGAGAAGCATAACAGATTCTGGTGTTTAGATTAATCCGAGAGTACTTGCCCATAGCCGAAAAAAAACTCCACATAAATTATACAACAACGAAAAAATCTCTTTTTTTGGAACATATGAAACGGATGTTAAAAATTTAATTTTAGCACCGATAACCCTCTTAATGAATTGTACATTTCCATATCACAACACTCGTTCTTTCTTAATCGGTGAAATATGAGGAATACAAATGAAGATACAAAAAAAAGAATGTGCGACAAGTTAAAACGGAGCGTGTGTGGTTGATAGAGAGAATAATAATCATAATATATTGAGAAAGAAGAAAGACAAAAAAAAGAACTATATACATAAAGAATTATGTGGCAGAGGTCAAACAAATTTATCAGAAAATTTCTGGTATATTCTCATTTTTTTATTTCACTTTGCTTTCAGTCTTATAAAATACACTTTTTGTTCTCCAAACTCAAAGAAAGAGGTCAAAATTTAGGAATTTCAAAATTATTTCGTTGATTATGAATGAAACGAAAATCCAGGGAGAAAATAACGTTCAAAGTTGAATTTTTCTTGAGGAAAAATCAAAATTTCAAATAAAATTAGAAAAGTAAATAAAGCAAAACGTCGATAGAATGATAAAAGGAATTTTAAAGGAATTTTTAAGGGTTTTTCCTAAACCTATTGAAATTTACTTCTAGTTTTATCTTGTTTTCGAAATTCTCTTTAAAAAAAAACTTTTCATTATTTTTCTTTGAAATTCTCTAAAATTGAAATTTTTCAAGACAATTTCATTTCCTAACTCAATCAGAAGACAACAAAATTTCGGAACACCTGTAGACGGGTTAATGTTCGCTTAATAGTGCGGAAATTCGGCTCACCCTAAGTCGACTTTAGCGATAGAAAAAACATAAAATTTTAATCAAACTTTTGCAAAACTCTGTGTTTGAGAGGAAGTCTCTGTTTCTTTTTATTTTTTGTAATAAATATTTTTTGTCCGTGCGATAGCATTTGTAGGGCGAATCTGTATTTAAAAATATATATACCCCATTATTGCATGTACTAAATATAAATTGTAGAGAGTCCAGAGAGCATTAATACAATTTATAATATGTATATAGTATACTTTTGTCTTATCGTCCGGGGAAATACACATTTAACAACATTTCAAAACTACACACCAAGTGGAGGAAGACAAAAAAGAGGCAGTAAGAATTTAAATTATTTAAATATACGCCAAGTGTTTAATGAAATAAATTGCGATAACAGTTGTGACAGGATATTACTGTATAAGTATGTATGATTTTTTTTTGCTATATATATAATATTCTTCCTCCGCACCAACTTCTTCTTTCTTCCAGCTAATTCGTGACATTTTCCGCGTTTTCCTCTTCAAACATTTTGCTTGGTTGGATGATTTTTTATCAGTTTGATATTTGCCCGAGTTGGAGAGCAATGTACAAGAAGTAACAAAAAAAATGAGCACATATTGCCAACTAAACGACTACCTCCACACGACCTTCAGCTATATTCTAGATTAGATAGATCATCAATATACAAGAGTCTCTCTCTGGAAAACTATTAATTACACACCGTTCGAATCTTTTTTTTTTTTTTGCTTCTCCTCTCACATTTTCTCGCTTCATGCACAGAGATTGGAAGTCTCTGTTTCTTTTTTTTTACCAACGTCTTATACTACACCAAGAGCTCTTTCACATGGTGTATGCGCGCCTTTTTGTACAAAATAACACCACCAACTTCTTTGGTGAGCGAGTTTACAAGAGCGGTGAAGCTTTTTATACAGTTTCACATATGCTATTTCTCTTCCACTTCTCTTGGCGTATATTAGATGTTCAGAGGAATGAGCCATTCTTTGAATTGGTGTCAGTTTATTGACCACATTCTATACTTTTACAAATGATATACGTAAGCACTTTATACGCAATCACCGTGGACGTTTTTTTTCCTCCTATATACCTCCAACAGATCAACTTCTCTTTGTTTCCCATCTAGCTTTGGTTTATGAAGCCTTTCCTTCGCCACATTCCACTTCAAAAAAGCTTTCTTTTTCTCGAAATGCATTTCAATATTAGGAAAATAATAACAATAATTGTCACAGTACAACAAAAATTGACATTTTATATAAAAATGTTAGGCAAAAAAATTCCCCCTCTATGTGGAGCTTTTCTATCTCTCTCTTACACCTTTTTTCCACAGTATATATAATTTATAATAGAAGAAAAAAGTCTCTCTCTCATTCATTGACAAAATAGCTGGAGAAAAAATTCACGATAATAATTGTGGTGTGATGAATGAATGAATGAACAGAGAGAATTCTATGAGAGCTCGTTTTTTCTTTCTTATAATTCCCTAACAATATGGAGCGTACTTTTTTTTTTTAAAAAGCTCTCACACGAAAAGCTCGACAATTGCAGTTAATAGAGCAAAATCATCAGTCACAAAACTTTTTTTTTTCTTTTCAAGTAAACATACCATTAATACCATTTTGCACTTTTTCTGTGCAAACTCCTTTTCATCTCTGCATAAATAGAAACGACTTAATTTTCCATTAAGTGTTGATAAACAACCATGTCTTTTCACCCAGAGTTTCCCATTAACTTTTACAGAGAATTTAATGTGCAAAATGTGCATTGGAAATGAGATTGAGATTTTTTTTAAACATCTCATCGATTATTTTACGGATCTTTACAAAATTTTGCTATTTTTGTATTCTAATTTGATATAAAAATTCAAAAATGATACAAAGAGAGCGTTTTTCCACTGATTCTTTTTGCAAAAAAAAACTCAAACAGATTTTATGTTGGGAAATAAAATACTTTTAAGGGAACAATTTATGTTTGTTCTTTTTTTGTTTAAAGAATCTTAAGAGCATAGCTTAGAAGACAATGATTGAAGATTGAAAAGAGAACTAAAAACAAATCTACTCAACAAAAGTCTCATGTTGTACATAATGCAAAGAATAAAATCTCATCAATTCATAGCACTGAAGCAGTACATTACGTACATATATACAATTCTTTTTCACATAGCAATGAAGTTTCTTTTTACGATACTAAAGCTGAAGAGTTTTTCTTCTTTAAATCCATACAATTGTGCCAACTATAAGACACAATAGGAATGGCGATTGTACGGCGAAATTTTGAAAAAATAGTGTTGCAATATTAAGTTGTATCATCGTATAAAACATTGTTGGAGAATCGTAAAAAAAAACTGCCAAGATGTTGCTGAAGAAATTAGTAGAAAATAAAAAAAAGGTCTTCCTTTAGTTAGGTACGCAGCAAATTTTATACTACACACATTCGTCTCTTCTGTAACCATAAATGCTACATGTACATATGTATTATGGGAGAATTGCTATTTTACATCAAACCACTGTCTTATTCACTTTATATTCCCCTTTTTCTACATAGTCTTTTTTTTGCTAGCAAACGTATGTTCCCTTCATTCTTCAACTTAATGTTTATGCTGAGCATTATTTTACTTTATGGCAACTAGTTAATTCTTTTCAATCTCTTGTCCCCCTCAACAGAGTGAGGTTTCAGCAGCATTGGTTATTTGCAGAAGTAGCAACTGCAACAAGTACAGCAGGAATAATAAGAAAATATACTATATAGTGAAGAGAAAATATAGAAGCAACTTCACAGAGGAAATTTACACAAGTGCCACAATAAAAATAATAATAAAACTTGGGAAGCATACCACAAAAATGCAAGAGAATTAAGAAATATACAACACACATTTTGTAATTTTACAGTGAAAACAGAATTTATTCCTTCATATTACTTTATTCTTTTTTTTAACGTGTGAAAAATATCCATGAAAGTTTTATCCACAACATAGGATGGTTACGTTTTGCTTTTATTAAGCTCTTGTTTGTGTTATAAAAGTTTTTTTTTTTTCAAAATAGAGCTGAAGAAATTTTGCTATACTAAAATAGGTTTAAGAAGTTTTTTTTTTAATATTGCTAATCTTGTTTTAGTTTAATAAAGGGAGAAAAAATAAAAGATTAGGTCTCTTGTCAGGCTAAAGATTTAGTTTCATTTTAAAACATTTATATAATTTTCAATTTTATTATAATATTTACTATTTTGTTAAAAATAATGAACGTTTTTTAATTTTCAAAACAGTTTTCATGTTTCCTAAAATCAAACTGTTTTCTAATGAATTTAAAATTGAGAATAATTTTCTTTTTTTTGTCTTTTATTTCGTCTTTTCTCACATCTTGTCGCCCAATTCTTTCATATCCACACATTTTATCCAAAGTTCGAAAGTAGATTTTCAGTGTGGCGGTGATTTTGCACAAAGATTGCGGGAAAATAGCTTGTTATGTACAGAGCATTTAAAATGGATATTATGTATATGGAAAATTTTCATGTAGCAACTGCACGCATTTATCGAGATTATTGAAAGCACCAAGAATACCAAACACTTGAAATTCAATTATTTTATGCCTTTCTAATTTCTACAAAATTCACCCCACCCCGCCAAACACTCCAATTGGAAACTCTCTCGAATGTTGCGCGAAATTTCTTTTGAATGCCTCTTGCTTGAGAAAACCAACACACATCCATCGAAAGCTCCAACAAAATCAAGACGGATGTGGGAAATTCAACTATTATATTGTTCAAACACTCCTTTCATTGTACAAAATTTTGCTTTTGCTCCATTTGGAGACTCTCTATACTGTATTGTATACGCCATCGCAATATCCCCAATCCCTCATCTTGAGGAGGAAAGGAAAGAGAGAGAGAGAGGGAAAATAAAATCATTTTCCTCGACACTCAATAGAATAATGTTTTACATTATATTCTCATATTGAACAATACATTATAATATATAGATTTAGTGTGAGATCCTTTTGTCTTGAGCTTGTTCTCTTGTTATTCCAGGGAGTCCCTAGTGTTTTGTGGACAGTAGTCCATTATATTCAAAGTCCATCTCTCAGGGGATAAGAGGATGTGTTTATAGCCCCCCCAGAATACACTCCCTATCAACTTTACACAAACACTTTTTTCTCCCTTTCGTATATTTCATAAAATATAAAGCTCGCTATAGATTGTCCATAAATCCATAAAAGCTTTAAATATGAAATTTTGCCCCAAAAAAAAATGCTTTTAATCCTTTACTGTGAGGCTACCGTTCTCTGCTGTTAGTGCATCCGATTTTCACGCTGAGTAGCCCCTGCCAGTTTCATCCAAAGTTTCTTGATTTCTTCACTATCCAAAGTCCACATTTATGCACAAAACATCACAAAATAATCACTTTTTTTCTTCTTCCTTTTACTCCAAAAGATGAAAGTTTAAACTGAGAATTTCCTAACTATTTACTTCCCTTTCCTTTTCGTGTGGTAATTCTCAATTCCAAACCTTCTATCCCTCTAATTCTCACTCCAAAAAAAAAAACACTCGGGGAAATAAAATTATACTCCAAGTAAAGTTCTGCTTTATAATCCTATGTAGCTTAGAAACCCCTTGCTTTAAGAGTTCCCTTTGAAAATTTTCATAAAATTCTTTTAAAAATATAAGCACGATACTTATGAAGTCAGAATATCCTTTTAAGAGTTGGTAACTTTGTTTTTCTTTTGAAAACAAAATTAACTAAAATAAAAAATATAGAAGGTAATTTACATGTAATTAACCACAAGACGTATTAACTAGAAAGGTATAAAAAATCGCGGCATTTAGAGAGAAATTTCTCCGCACTTTTTTCTTCTTCTTTCTTTACAAGCACAATTTATGCGCACCACTTGATGGAGTACTGTTCCTTTTTTTTTAGGATTTAGGGGGTGTTTATTAGAGAGACAAAATGTACAAAAAAAAAGATATTTTTAAAAGAAAAATTCAACTATACTCTTCTCAATACAGCAAAATAAAGTTATTCAAAAACACAAATAACCATCTAGGAGGAAAGTTAAAATCGCACTACTGCCTCTTGTGCTGGCTGGCCTCACTTGGCTGGTGATGAAGAAACATTGGAATGTTGTTCACAAATACAACGCACCATCCCGCGCCTTTCCAGTCAATGTGTGTATAGTAATGTTGTGTGTTAAAATGTTGCATGTATCTCATAGCATTTTATTTCAAACTTTTAGTATTAATTCTGGCTTTTTATAAGTTCCCATTTGCCATACATTCAACGCTCTCCTCATATGTAGCACCGCGCGATAGCATACATATGTGGTTGTTGGGTGAGTGGAAGCCGCGAGAGGTTCCCCCTCGCCAAAACATCACACAAACAAGGTGTACCCCCCTTTACAATTCCCTCACTTCTTCGTGTCTTTTACAACACATTTTGGTCTCTCTCTTTGGCACTTTTTTTTCCAGAAATTCCATCTGAAATTTCATGCCATCTTTCTCATTCAACATTTTACCCGTACACTCTCTCTTTGATGCCATCAAATACTCTGAGAAAAAAAAGCTCACACTCTGTGCTTCCACCAATACTACACATATGTAGTTATGTTGTATAGGTATCCAATTGTTGACGCGAGCAAAATTTGATTCAATGATCGTTGTTCTTTTTAAATTAAAAAAAAAAAGAACTTTTCTTAATTATTTGCCTCAAACAGTTCAACATTCCATTCTATTGGCCACTTTAGTGGGATTCTCAAGAGTTTTCATCTCTAAATGTTGCCAACTTCACATTGCCTCCAGAAAACCAATATGTATACATATCTACTACATATATTTGTACATATATATAGCAGCGATCTTTCTGTACGATCACTTCTCACTCCGCCAATCCCCATGATCAACGAGATGAGAAGTACACCATACACAAATCAACGAGAGCCACAATTGAGGCTTTCCTTTCTTCATAATCACACACCACACGAAGCTCTTTGCCCCTACCCCCCAATGCTCTCTCGCATGTCAAATACACTCACGATCACCCCGATCATTGGATATTTTCTCAACATGATCTCCACTCTGGCTTCACCAGATTCCTATATTGCCCAACATCTTAGCTCACAGCATCACATTCCATCGAATGAAATCCTTTATGAGAGAAGCCCAAAGAGATGGTTATATACACATATTTTTCTTTTTCAATGGTTTGCGTGGTGAATGATCGGCACGATCGTCGATCGCGTTTCTCGCGCGCGCGCACACACACCGACAATCCATTACCAATCGACATTTCCACACAGAGCACAAAGCTCTCATACGAGAACTCGAAGAAGCTTTAAATACCGTTTTTTAGTGGATTTTTTTCTTCTTTTTCTTCATCAAAAACCATTCAGCAGTAGTTGTTTGAAAATTGTAAGACATCATCATGTACACACCATCAAATACCGTGCGCGATCACCCACATTGACGTGGATGAAAGGGGGTTGGGTGGGTGTGAAGAGTTGTGTGATCACAGGGAGGAAAAGATCACTCCAAATCTTCTCCACACACTGCCTAAGCATCTCCTTAAGGCATCGCGCATCATAGAAAATTGTTTCAATTGAATCTCATATATACTGTGAGCTCTTATATCATGCAGACTCTTCTTCCCATTGAGCCTCATTATATTCTTTACAGTGATGGAGGAGATTTCTCTCTCGCCTCATTCCAAAAACAGCAAACCCGCGGGAGGGAGTGATCGCGACGATCGCCAATTCAGCCAACAATGCAAAAATGTTGATTGGCAACAAGGCACGACACAGAGAGAGAAATCTCTTGCCAACGTCCTCGATATATTATAATTACACTTCTTTTTCACCATCCTCTCCGCATATAGCATTTTTGCTGTTTGCCCTATGCTGTATGTGAAATCTCGCGAATGGAAAATCTCACACAAATCACAACCAGGCGCGCACTATATATGTGGATGTATTTTATACCATATATATGTAGCTATATACCTACATATATTATTAAAATAAAAATGTTTGTCTCAACACTGCGGTAAAAATGTATTTGTGAGTTCCATTCCATTTCATTCTCTCCATGTTGAAGAACAAGAAAAAGCCACGCATGCATTTCGGAGTTATTTCCCATTCTTGGACATATATTATTTCTCTCATGTCTTTTTTTCATCTTTTATTTTCTTTATTTTTTTTTCAAATTCCTTCTTCGATGAACAATGTACATTTAGACTTTTTTTTTATTCTTATGCCCTTCGAGAGGGGAGAAAAAAAGGGAAGTAGAAAAGAGAAATCATTTCAGTTTACAACAAACTAAACTACTACCATGAAATATGCACATAAAGTGAATTGAAAAGAAGTTGCAAGAGGAGAAACAAGTGGAGTCATTGATCATCTGTATTAGATGGTTGTGCCCTTTAAATTCACCTTTAAAGGGCCTCGTGTAGCATTTAAAGGGATCAAACGTGAATGCATGCACAGCTTCTCATACAACATCATCTCTCTCTTTTTTTTCTCCTCCTTCTTCAACCTGGAATATTCAATCACTTTTCACCATTAGCACATCTTCTTCCAAAAGAGCATCTTCGGATGATCTTTGGTGCCACATAGTAAGATTCAAGACAAAGAAAGAAGAAGGCAAAAAAAAACATTAATTGCTTCAGCAAACATTTACAAGAAATTTAGTGATTTTTTCTCATTATAGCCTCTATAAAAGTTTAATCTCTTTTCATGTATCAGAAAGTAAAATATTGTCTTTTACCATTCACATTAGGACCCTACGGCCGCTTCACCGTTTGTGCATTACCTATATATATACATACATATAGTAATGAGTTTGAATAATGAGTCTCTCAAATAAAAATTGATTAAAAACCAATAAATTTATAAATTAAAAATTAATTTTTATTACTAAAATTATAAGAACTATCTTTTTTATTATTCTACTGCGATAGTGTAGTCGCTAGAAGCTAGTCTACTGATGCATATCACTTGAGTTCGAATCCCATGGATACATAACCTTTTATTATCATTTTTTAAAACTTTTACCTCCTTCCGTTCTTCCTTCTCAATCGTTTCAATCAATGGTATAGATACCATGCCCGACCGATTTTACAGAATATTACTTCTTAAAATTACATTGTATCGAGTTATATGCTTTAACCGACTAAAAAATGCTCAACAACTGGAAAATTGAATAATAAATTAAATTAATTCTTTAATTTTCACCCCCTTTAAACGCTTTGAATCTATTCAAATGCCTATTTAAAAAAAAACGATTTTATTGCACTTAAAATTGATTGAAAACTCTCAAATTCCTCAGCAAAATAAGCCACTCTGTCATGGTTCTTTTGGCATTCTTTCACCAATTGATTAAAAAGAATCTACCCAGTTAACAACAAAAAAATGTGACTCACACCAGACTTATGAAGAAAATAAAAATTCACGAAACATGATCAACTTGAAAATGTCAATTCAACAGCATTATGTCAGAGGCACTGCCTTTAAATACAGCACGTCATTTCCCATTTAGTTTGGCTTTCAACATGATAATCATAGAGTCGAGGAGTGACAGAGATGGAAGGAATATATATTTTATATTGTACATACATATAGTCAAGAGACACACGCAGCACTTTTTGTTCTACTTCTGCGACCTCACTACAAATTCTTAGCATAACGAAAAAAAAATGGTAAAAGAAAAAAATAAAATTTTCATAATATTCTATCACAACGTGATCGTTATTGTTTATAGCTTTGGTGGGGAAAACCACACACAGATTGATGTGGCAATTTCTCACATATTTTTCTCTCCCCGGTCTCATTGCAAATGTCCAACTATCGCTCTTTGTGTACACAAAAACAGATCACTCGCACCGAAATTACCCAGAAATTTCTTATCATACAACACACTGGACTTTTAATAACATCGTAATAATGATAAACTTATAATGATGCCAAAAAAAAATCTCAAGAGTTCACAATAAACAATAAAATGGGAGAGAAATCCGAGAAAATTGATTAATACCATGAATCTTTTGTCGATTGAGTGCATAATATAATGTCTTTAGACATATTTATGAACTTTGGATGTCATTCATTGTTATTGACTCATCTGAATTTTTATGAATATGTATGTATGTAACATACATATCATAATGTGGATTAACACCACACAATAATTGCTGACTGAGTTTGAAATAATGTAAACGATAAAAAAGTATTCAATTAAAGAGATAACTTAATACCGGCTATGGTTGAATCTTCCAGGATTTTATTTAATTTATCTTGAAATCTTCTTGTCATTTATTCTTAGAATTAAAAAATATATGATAGGTAATAATTTTATAAGACAAGTCTTGATTTTTTTCTCAACAAAAGCTTTAGCATAAATGAAGTTCTCTTAAATTTATATCTTGTTTGTCATAGAGATCCTGTATCAAATGAAAAAAAAATCGAGACGTCGCTGGACCTGATTTTTCGGTGTAATATGGTTCTCATTTACATTTAATTTTTGCTATATAAAAAAAGGAATTTATGTTAAAATATGCACTATTCTTGCGCATTGTTATGTGGTTTGGATACATTTTTTTGGTGACTTCTTTGTTTGAATGTTCAAATTAGAAACTATGAGAGAATTACCATCAAGTGGATAGTTCATCATGCACAAAACCTCTCGTGACTAGCTAATGAAGAGTTTCAGCATTCTTTTACAATATATGTATGTATATACGGTGCAAAAGCCTAATTTGTACATAACCATGCCAACATACCAGCAGAACGGACAAATCAGTAATATACACCTCAGTTGTGTTTTTTTTTATCTATAGAAGGTCACAAAAAGCACTTGCAACCTACTGCGGGGATCATTGGTTAGCATTCTATGGAGTATATTGAAATTATCTCTGTGACATGGTTGACAAATGGTATATTGCGGTGAGATATGAAATGAAATAGTAATAATTATAAAAGTGATTGCAAATTTCTTGTCGTGCTTTGGTGATTGTCATCGCTAGTCGTTCACCTCCGGTTTTGTGTTTTATTTCCAACTTCTCATCGATGCGGAGTTTCTCTCTCATATTTAGTTTCTTTTTTTACCCATTCCTCCGCAGCTTTTGCCCTCTTCATCTTGGTGCAAAACAAAAAAAAAAGAGGAAAAAAGAAGAAAAACTCGCGATCACGGTTCACCAATTCGACAGGCAATCCACAAACCAACGAGGCAGCAGCAACACAACAATTTTCTTCGAATTGCTGGCTCACAGTTATTTTTTTTTTGCTTTGTACATACATTTACTTCGCGAGCTGTATGTCTTTGGATTGTATTTCTCTCTCACTCTCCATCTTGAACCATTACATACATTTTATACATTGCAAGAGAGCATTTTATATTTTTGCAAAAAGCAACCCAAAGAAGTGATTTTAAGCCACCACCACACGAAATCTCACAGGCTACATGGCAGCAAAACTCTCGGTATGTGAGCCACACGATATATGGATTTTACCAACCAGAGATGTGAGGAAATCATCAAATTGTGTGAGAAGGATTGCAGTTTTGGATTTTTCTCACAGATCAATTTCTTACATGAAAGTCAGCAATTTTCCATTGTTTTTGCACTCACCTCTTTCGTTATATATGCCTCCATTCATTCAAGCAGTGTTTATTAAATCTCTCTTCCAGTAAGTATAATGTAAAGTATGTGCATCAATCTTATGTACAAAATGCAATTTTTTAAAGCAAATTTTCTCCAAAGGGTTCCATTTCCTCCAGATCCTTACAAAGATTTTTTCAAGAAAAAAATTAATAAAAATTTGAAAGTGTTTAAAAACCAAAACAAATATTAATTAAAATTAAAAATCCAAAATAAAAATTTTCTCAACAGCTTTGGGATATTTCTCACAGAACCGCTTCGACATTCTCTTCGCCTCCCCCCCCCCCATCACTCTCTTGTGGAGGTATGATTTTGTCGAATAAGTCACGATAGTGGTGAATGTTGACGAGAGAAAAAAAATGTAATAATATGAATTATATGTCAGAATTGCGTAATTTGACCACGCACTCAAAGTATGCAAGTCTCCAAGTAAAATACTTGAAATTTCATACCATATTATTTTACCAGATTGGCGCAATTTATTTGTGAAGTGAGATCTCTTTCTCTCTGCGTTGCTGTCAAACAAAATATTATAGATATTTACCTATATACTTCCTGCTTAGTAGCGAAAAGGACACATTTTCTTTGAAAAAAAAAATAACGACATTTGGTTAAAACAAAAAGAACCCTTTTAAACCTTCTTAGAAGAGGTTAGTCAGCTTAACAAAAAAAAACTAGCCTTTGATGATGTTTTATATTGCAAAAAAAACGTCTTTGTTTCTCAATGTTTGTGGAAAAATTAAATTTAAGAGAAAAACTTTAATAGACTTTTCAAGGGATAAAAGGGTAGCAAAAAAAACAGAGAAATCTCCATGCAGAAAAAAATATGGATGTGCTTCGTTATACAAACAAATGTAATGTGAAAAAGTTCATTAACTCTTATTACCAATCACACTCCGTGTCTAATCTCTTTTTATCATCAAAAATTTATCTTGGTGTATCGAAAGGGAAAAAAAACATTCAAATTGGCTTTCCTTTTTCAACCTATTGCATCATCTTCCATTGATTGAATCTATTAATAAATTGTGTTTGATTGAAAATAACGCGAAACTATTGCTCATAATTCCCATATTGCAAATGCTCTCTCACAATAATAATGTTCCATTTTCTAATAATTCATTTCATCAGCAAAATATGTTGCTCTTTCAATTCCCACCTAAATGCTTTCCTAAATCTCTAGCGGCTTCAATGAGAATATTAATTGGAGAATTGCATCGTGGATAGAGGCGCCTTTAAGTATCAACTATCAATGAAAATTAGTCTGACGTCCTTGGCTACCGAACGTCATAGGATTCTTCGTGGAATTTTAGTTAATATTCATGCATAGTTTTGTAAGGTGCGGGAGTAAAGAAATTTAATTTATGTCCATGAGTTCATTTAAGTTTTCATTGAAACTATAGGCAGAAAGTTCTCTAGATTTTCATCTCAATTTGCAAAAAAAAATAATTTTATAAGTTTTTTCAAGATCCTGATGGAAAAAAACTAAAATTGCTAATTTATTGCACTTTACTTTACGACCTAAAAAAATATTTGCTCTCAGCAAAGAGAAATTTTACATAAACAAACATTAAGAACCACTAAAACAACTCAAATAGAATTTGCTGAAAATGTCCAAAATCCATCAATATTTGCATTCTTGCAAAAATGCTGTATTCGTGTTACTAACTAAAGAAAAATAAAAAAAATTGTGTGTCCACACAAACTTTTAATTACACATTCTTCTGGGACACACAGAAAGCATACTTATTCCACACAGAACATTGCAATAGAATTGCATACAAATGCTGCAAATGTTGCAAACTCAAATTGTCTTTTTCAACTCTTTATCCATTCAGTATGCAATAGATGCAGCAACAAGTAAAATTACTACTCTGTAGCCACCATTAAACTTTTTCCCACCTTCTGCCACACACAACATGCCCTCCCCCCCACTATTCGTGTCAAAAAAAACTTTACATGCGCGACGTACACACACCTAATTTTAAAAACTCACCTATTTTGGTATTTCATTGAAAATATATATATGAATACCTACATTACTGTACATAACATAGCTACAAAATCATTATTGTAGCCACCATCCTAAACAACATATGGAATTCCATTTAAAATGCATTTTCTGCAATGGAGAGAGAGTGCAAAGTAGAAATGGCAAATTGCAATTCATGCTATTTCTGTTTATTTTTTCACTTAAATGTAACACATTGTTAATAATAAAGCGATTTGTACAAGTTTAAAATGTGAGACACCATTCATTTGCAATAAATTGTGTAAAATACAACTTCATGTTCATTTTACAAATTTTAAAACTTCCCTCCTGATTTGAAAATGATTGAAAAACTTCTTTTTCTAAACTTTAGGAAAAAGACATTCAATTGTAAAAAAATAAAATGAGCAATTGATTTGCCATAGAACTCGCATTTACCTTCTCTCTCTTTTAATTTCTATTAATTATTCTAACTGAAACTAATTTCAAGCTATTGAACTAGAAAATCATTATACCACAGAAAAACAGTTTCTTTATATATTTAATTAAATTTTCAATGAAACTAATTTTTACCTTCGTTGAAGCCAAAAATGAAGCTATGATAAAAAGTTTATATAAGATTCTGAACACTTTTGTAATATACAAATATAAATAACAAAAAAAATCATTAATATGCTGGGGGAGATTGGAGCTCGTAGAAAATGCTTGGAAATCATAATTTTTCCAATGAAACAGAACAAAAATGTTAAAAATCCTTTTAATTAAAAACATATTTAGCTAAAATTTTTCATTAGACTACCTATATAATTTTGAGCTTTTCCTTATAAGCTTTCGTTTAAGTTTATTAACCTCCGTCTGTCTTAGCTTCTTTAATCAATTCCTATAAATTATTTACATTAAATCCATCAAATGAGCTAATTGTACTTCTAAAATTCTTCCCAAAATGAGATCTCTGCGAATTTTTTGGAAAACGTTCCATCAACAACATATAACCCACATATTTTATGCCTCCCTTTCTATATATATATCATATTTTCCACTACAGACAAACTTTGTGGTAAAACTCTTAAGTAAAAATCGATTTTTCCCCAATTCGCAACTAACTAATAAAACATTTTGTGATGATAAATAAATATAAATGAACAAGCAACTAACGAAATAACTAAAGTTTAATGTAATAAATGGAGAAGAGAAGAAGAAGTAAAAAAAAAACCTCTCGCGTTGTGGATGAGAGAAATTCTTGGAGAGGTTATCAACCTACATTGAAGAACCGAGACATGAACCCCACATCCAGTCACTTCTTGGCGCTCTGCTGCTTCGAGTGTGGCACAAACACACAGTCGAAGAAATTATTATTGTACGTTTTATATTCTTTTGCTGAAGGAGAACTTTTTTTCTCTTCTTTATTTCTTCACTGCTCCCCTCCTTACCCCCCTTATTCCCTCCTCATCGCATACATAGCTTTTCCATTCCAACATACACAATCGTGAAAAATTTATGTATATACATGACATTCTCCCTCCTTCACAATTTTTCTCTCTCTCTCTCTCTCTCTCTCTTTCCATCCACCATCATCTTCCCCGACCAATAATGCATTTTGTAAATCGGACCAAGAGTTAACTCTTGCGAGTATTACAGCAGCATAAAACTTCTTATTATAACTATGCGACTCTTTTCAGCGCATGCAACGAGGAATTAAATGTATTGTGCTTAATTTTATTGCTCGCTCTACAGCAGAGACTAGCATTGGTACATACCATGCGAGAATAAAGCAGTACCATAGTTTTCTTAAACCACACTGAAAACCTATTACTTATAGCTTATGGTATGACGCCCATCATATGTTGAGAATGTTAAACTGCTCAGCAGTGAATGTTGAACACAATGATGTGTCTCGTTTGCAACACGTTAATTAAGAAAGAAGAAGACATAGAGAAGGAAAATTTAGAGAATTTCAATACAAAACTCATCCTTTGCAACACATCACCATGTCCTTAATCCTTAAATGATTTCTTAAAGATGATTTTAATAAATGGTTCGAATCAGACAATTCAATAAAATTCTCTGCATTGCTTCTTTGTCGTCTCTTTCTAACCCTTCCACAATTTCAGTGTAACATTGCCTCCTCACCAGTTACCTTGCCAATAACTCTTGGCGTGTGAGGAGTATGCAAGAGAGAAAAAAATAGCACCGAGTGTGAGAGTCACATAAGAAAATTGCAAGGAATTTCAAATATTCTTTATGAACACACAACAAGGGGGCAAAAAAACCAAAGTGTTAAAATGCAAGAGAAAGGTTATACATTTACTGTGAACGTTTTGTACATGGGATCGTGCCTCGAGGAAAGGATAGGAGGGCAAAATTCGCCAAATAACTCACAGTCAGTCACTTGAGAAATTGTACACACTTTTAAATTGATGAGTCCCCATACTTTTCTTCAAATGAAAACCCTTTTGCGTCTATGGCAAAGAAAATGGCAAAAAAGGGGCGTTATTCATTAGAGAGGAAGTGACTCCTGAAAAGGAGACAACACCCTTTTGCTGGTTAGATTGAAAAATTAGCCAAGACTTTTCATCATTCATTGAGTGGACTAAAAAACCAGCAGTTGTGGCTGTGGAGTGAGTAGAGGAGGAAGATGGAAAAATTGAGACGAAACAGACTCAAATGGGATGGCAAGATGAGGAAATTGGTGTGTCAGCAACGGATGATGATGATGACAATCGCGAGCAACGAAGCAAACAAGTATATGAGAGGAGCTAAAGAAGGGAAATGATGGAATTTGCAGTGGAATTTCAACATAGAACATACTACACACAGAGCATATACTAGCCCTCAACATTGTATGAGAAATATGGAGCATTTTGAAACATCTAATGTGCAACTCACGGCATTTGTAATTTTAAACAACACACTATATCCTATAATACATCATTTGCTAAGCATGTAACCACATATTCTTGTGGTATTACCTGGCAAAGTACAAAATTTACCGCGAAGAATAATGTCCATAAGAAAATATTTAATAAAAAAAAATCACAGAGACTCAAACTCTGTTCTTTTCCTCTCCCACAACTTATTGTCACAACCAATGCCATATAGCATATTGTATCATATATAGTGTGGTGGAATTAGAATCTCGCATTCTCTTCTCATTGAGTCTCGATAAGAGAGTTCCGCTTCTTAATCCGGAAGTTTATCAAACAAACAAACAAATAAGACGACGCAACATTTTACACACATTTAAACGAACATTTTTTTTCTTTTACAAAAAGTTTGTGTATGTGACAAAGGAGAAAATAAATTCGTGACAATGGCATCCCATAGAGATGAATGGGATGGAATTTAATGAATGAGAAAATACTTTGAAAATTATATCTCCCCCTGACTCACACTAAAGTTGTTTGCCACCTCTTGAAACTTTGTCTCTTTCAATTTTCGTAACATTTAGTTGTAAATCATGAATAAAATGAAATATAATTTTAATTAAAATTTAATTATGTGTTTTACTACATGGAAAAGTCTTTTTATCATTTCCCAGAGAAGAGTCACGAAGTAATATAACATACTTCATGTCGTCAAAAGAACAGTTCTCAAGAAAACTTTACATAAATTCTTCAAGTTTATAAACAATACATATACTTTAGAGTTGAGACTCACGATTTTTTTTTCTAAATATATGTTATTAAAATAAATCAATTAAATATACAGCAGAGCAGCAATAGTTTATACCCCTTCACATTATAGAGAAAACTTACATAATTTTGCTACAGCCCATCAAGTTGAAGCTCACGCAGCAGCAAAAAGAAGTAGGTAATAATTCAATATCCGTTAGAAGTTTTCTCTCCTAACAATTTTCCATCATTTTCCCATTCTCGCATTATAAGCTCTTCTCCATGCCCCAACCCTATTAGCTTTTCCTTATTGGGCGAGAAAAACCCCATCAATACGACAATTATATACTCTCTCATCTCATCGCTTCACATTCCACTTTAAATTTTCTCTTCCTTGAAGTAACATCTTGAATATTTGATGCTCTGTGTAGTACCCAACATATGGATGATGCGGTGTTGAAGAAAATGAGGTCATTGTACGATCTCTTTGAATATATTGTATAAAAAAAATCAAAAATCACCTGCTATTCGTTTTATACACAACACGGCTCAAAAGTAAAGCCACGAAGAAAAAAAAAAACATTGTATTCTGATCCCACCCAGAATGAGGATGAAAAACATGTTGAAAAAAAAATCTCAGCCAGAAGCATAAATACGGAAGAAGGTGAAAGAAATTTTTATTCCAAGAAATGAGATGAAGAAGAAAAAAAAAACGAAGACTGTGCGTTCAATAAACGAGATTTATTGAAAAAGAATCCTAACTATTTGAATATTATTTTCAATTTTATTGGAAATTTTATTTGACTGATATAAATTTCAGAGTAAAAGAAAAATAAAGTCTATGACTCTGTTAAAAACATTTAAAATATTCTTTGTATGAGAAGAAAAAAATTGTTGTATTTCATCACACACAGACCAGTTGGGAGGAAATTGAGTAAAGAAAATGGTGTCACAAGACCACAATGATGGTTACTTATGCTCTCTTATTTAATTAATAGCACTAAAAAGAATTATATATTATTTTACCAGACACATTTAATCTTCCTTGTCTATCAGCTTCATCTCACTGTCTCAATTTTCTTGTCTTATTCTCCACAATTTTTTTCCCTCCTTTTTTTGTGATTGCGTTGCTACACATTACATTTCCCCCTTAAATTGCATATGTAAGACAATAAATGCTTAAATGCTACATACATAATTGCAAATGAAGAAGTAAAGCATCAATGCGTTGTGTGAGATTGCATGAAAACTCTATAATATTATGCTAAAAACTATAAATGCACTTTACAATAAAAATTTATTTATTCATCCCCCTTTAATGTATTTTATTCGGTCTTTGACCCCATTTTTCCTCCACAATTCAAACAATTTAAAAATCTATTTTAACATGTCATTCTGTATAAATTTTCCCACAAAAAAAACCCAGAGAGAAGCACATGCATATATACAAAAGTTTGCGCACAAAACTAAAAAAAAAACAAGTCCCTTGAAGTGTGAGCAAGAGAGGCAGAGTAAATTTATATTTTGTGTATATATTTTTGGTGTTTTTTCTGTGGGGAGAGAGAAGGGGGGTAATATATAGCTCACACGAAAACAAAATAGAAAATTGCAACATGAAGCGCACCCCAAAAGAGCAAGAAATGGTAGACGAAAAAAAAGGAGTGCAGAAGTAATGTATAAAACTGATTTTGGCACTGGACACCATCTTCTTTGGACAATTGCACCATTCCCAACTATATATACAAAGTCCATAGAATATATGTATGGAAATAATAATAGTTTCCCAAAATCTGACAAGCGATGAAATTTACACATTATCCCAAAAGAGATGAGAGGCAAAAGAGCGAAATACATTGCACTCTGGTTTACCATATTACTTCTGCCCACCCCATCCCCCCGCCCCCTGCTCCAACCACTCCGTATACGTTTGTAATGCAATTCGGCAAAAGTGAAAATTGAAGCCAACTCTGCAAGACAATTAATTGAGGATGGAAACAATATACCATTTAGCAAGCTTGAGGAATTGATAGAAACTCTCCCAGGCGGAGAAATATATTCGAATTTCGGTTTACCACGTATATGGTTGTTGACTTTTGCGAAATTCTACTGTTAGGATGTAAAAGGATGTACAATTTCAAAAGGTCTTCAAACTTGTGATCCACCATGAACAAAACCCCCAAAAGACAATACCATCATTGACTGTATACAACGTATGAGATCCATAGAGTTCTAGCTGTTGCAATATTTTAATTGAATAAGTTTTTCTACAATAAGTCGAATTACATTAATATTTAAAAAATTTAATTATTTTTCATAAAATCTTCTTCAACACTTTAAAAAAATATTAAAATTTACTTAAAATTAAACTTGAATAAAACAGTCAAAATCTTAAAAATTATTTTCTTTTTAATTTATACAATTTTTTGCAGGACGGCTTGACGCACATCGGCGTCCACTGACAGTTCTCAATTCTATACGCTGTAACAATTTGCCACTCTTTTTGCGTTTGACATTTACCCGGTAGGAAAACTTCTCCAACATTTTTTCAGCCAATTTTGATTGCTGACTCGTGAGGTATTCATATATGATTAATAAATTATTTATTAAACTTCTGAAATGTGTTGGAATCAATTTGAAATGATTTGAGATTGATAGTGACAAGAAAATGGAATATCTAGAATATTCTATTCTATTAATCTTGACATCGACAATAGAACGAATAGAACATTCTTACTTAGATATTATTATCCTATAGAGAAAAAATATGAAAAATATCATGTCAGGAGAAATAAAATTTTCAAAAATTAAAAAAAAAAACAAGAAATAAGTAGAAGGATATTTAGAATATTCTAGTTTTTAGCTGTGTTTCTTTCAGACACAGCTTTTGTGTACCGAGCAAAATCGAAAGTCGTCAGATCGGGCTCAAACTTGGGATGAGCACGAATTAGGGTCCCCACATTCCAAAAAACGTATGCGCCAAAAAAATTTTTTTCCGGCCGTCCGGCCGGCTGGCCGGCCGGCCGGCCGTCCGCCGTGGTTCAACCATAAATTGCAAGAGAACGGTAATAGATAGAGACTTGCGGTAAACGGCAAAGTTTAAAAATCGACTGGAAGACGTCAGATTATGACGTCAAATTTTACCCCCCACCCCCGCGTCCGCCATTTTGAATAACCTCAAAATTTTGTTTTCGCTATATCTCAGCCCCTGTAATAGCTAAAAATCTGAAATTTTGATATGTTGTAGGGGCCATCAAGAGCTTTCCAACGATACCTCATTTTCGAAAATCGGTCAAGCCGTTTAGTCAATATGGCCGCCACAATTTTTCATCGAAAATCGACCATAACTCGAAAACGGCTTGACCGATTTTGATCAACCCGGGGTCAAAAGAAAGATCTCAACAAACCCTACAACTCTCTAGAACATCCGAAGTTTCAAAAGTGGCCGCTAGGGGGCCAAAAATCAAAAACAAAATTTTTGATGAGTTTTCGATGAATATCTCGAAAACGGCGACATAAATTTTCTTCATTTTTTGATATGTTGTAGCTGACTATATTATCTAGCTCATTGCCAAAAATGAAGAAAATCTATGGATCCGTTCTCAAGATATAGCCTTCCAAAGTTGACATGTCATATCTTGGGTTCTACAAGTCCGATTTCGATCAACTCAAGCGCAAATGAAAGGTTTCGTGAAACCCTACAAATGTCTAGAACATTGCAACTTCGAGAAATGACCGCAAGAGGCGTTAAAATCGAAAACAAAGTTTTCGAAAATTTCGAACTCGAATTTTTCGAAAATGGCGACATAATTTTTTTTCATTTTTCGATATGTTATAGCTGACTTCAAGACCTTTCAAACAAAAAAAAATTTATGAAAATCTATGGATCCGTTCTCGAGATATGGCCTTCTAAAGATTTCTTAGGGTATGACTTTTCAACTTTTCCCGACTTTGCGCGTATTTAAGTTAATTCGCATTCCAGTTTGCTCTCACAAAATTGGTACACTGAAAGAAACACAGCTCTCGTAAGCTTGGTCAGCTTACCAGTACATTTTTAATTGCTAGAATTGCTTAATTTTTAGAACAAAAAAATCAACCTGCTCGTTCACGTTATCATTACCATTTATTTTTAATATAAAATAATGTAAATGCTAGAAAATTCTCAAAATGGTTCAGAACGGATGGTGAAGCAATTTTTTTGACATATCTGGTATATTTTCTCGTTTCAACATAACCTAATTTTTATTCTGGTGCCCGAAAAAAGTGAGAATTATGGAATAAATTAGCAAAGAAAAGCTTCCAGAAGTTTCCCTTTAGGCTATAAAATAATGTTCTAGCTGAAAATTCACATGGAAATTTAATTTTAAGTGTTTTATAGCGGAAAATTTCATCGTGTAAAACTTTTGGGTGAGTTAGGTTATATATTTTGCGAAAAGAAAATTTTCCTCTTACATAACCTCAATTTAATTTTTGTGGTAAAAAAATGCTACATAGGGGAGACCGGGGTAAAAATAGTCAATTTGCATAAATCCTTATCTGCAGGATTCCCCAAGGGCAAGAAAATTTCCTCGATAGGTCATTCTTATAGGAAATTTCCTGGCCTACAACTTTGTCTCAGACCACTTTTCTCTATCTCCACGGGAAATATGAGTTTTCGAGCTTTTCCTAAACCCTTCCGCTTCTGACTATTTTTAAACGCGGCGGGTAAATATAGTCACCAGTTGGCTAAATAAAGTCGGTCGAATTTTCCGACATTTCCAATGATTTTCCACCTGAGAGATTGATAGTAGTTGATAGCTAAACTTCTCACCTTTTGATTCACGGCAAGGAATTTCACTTTTATACGCACTAAAACAGAGAATTTTGCAATTTTCTCAAACACGCCATTTTGCAACAAATGAATAGAAAATATGCCAAAAATTTCGATCTCCCATATGATTTACATGGGATGACTAGATCTACCCCAAGGGGTATGTTTTGATTCAAAAAATTGTAGAGAAAAATCATTAAAAATTAATGAAAAATACACCTTGGCAACGTTTTCTGCACAAACCCAGCTAGTGAGAAAAATTATCAGATTGGAAAATTGCTGAAGGAAAACTTCGGAAAACGCGTTTTTCTCAATACGCAAAAGTTTGGGAAATGGGCCAAAAATCTATTTTTATTTTTAACTCCTAAAGTACTGATCGGATAACCTCCAAATTACTGTCAAAAATTATAGGTTGGTAACGCTTTGCACCCTAATTTTTTCCGATTTTTCCGATTTATATTTTGGGAGAAATTGGCATTTGAAAATTCCAAAATGACTATTTTTACCCCGGTCTCCCCTAATGTTTAATAGAATAAAGGAAACTCGTCTGAGAGATTTTCACTGAAATTATCCCATAAATCTGACTTTTTCCCACGTAAATATAAAAGTGCGGTTATGTTGGAATGAGAAAAAAATGCCAAATATGTCCAAAAAATTCTCTTCACCAATATCATACCATTTAAACTATTCCTCTGACTGTTCTGTGAGCTTGAATTTGATGTTCAACATACAACAGTTAGTGAAATCTTAAAGAAAGATTTTTGAAATTTAAATTGTATTTTAATTTGAATATTATTTTTTTTTATTGTTTAGTTTTCGATTATTTTATATTAAAAGAATATTTGTGTTTCACTTAAGTGAGTATTCTCTCAAATAAATATTTTCTGATAACGCGTGCAAAGAACATAAGCACACTATGGTCCCACCGGGTAACATTTCTGGACGCCAGTGACTAATTGTTACATGTCGCGTAAAAAACCTTTGGAAAGTATTTTACCCGTCGTCAGTGTGTTAATGCATTAGAACCGACATTTTTTGAATAGTTTTTTACACGACGAGTAATAAATTGTATGTCCTGTCGAAAATGTTAACCCAGTTGGTTCACAGTTTACAGGTACCTACCTATATCCTTGTTTTACTTTCAGAAGTTTTAACTTTACATTCTCATACAGTTTTTTTTTATTTTATATAAATTAGCAAAATAAATAAATTTAAAATATAAATATTATTTTAACTCTAAGATTTTATTACTCGATGTAAGTCAGCTGGGTAACTATCAAGTGTCTCACAACGTATAAAAATGCCAACTATCAGTAGACGAGACGTCTTAAGGTATCCAACGGGCCTCTCTACTCAGATTTGAAAAAGTGCTAGATATATATTTTTTAATATATCAAACCAACAATAAAACATTTGAAAAAAAACATTCAATTATAAAGTCTTTAGGTTACATATATTGTTTGCAAAAGATCAACAAATCCCCCTTTTGCAAAATGAAGCCCGCAATGGAGCAATTGAATTACAAAATGTTACAAATAAAATCCACGTTCAATAAATCTCTTGGGTCATTGTGTGTGATGTTGCAGAAAAAAAACGATCATCACATTTTCACTCTCCTTTCTCTTCCATCAATTTTTCGCGTTCATTGAACTGAATTTTTGTTCACGAAAAAAATTGCGCGAAATCTCCCACTCCCCCCTACATGTATCTTTCACCAATATTCCATCTCTCTCACTCACTCTGTTTTATATCCACGTGTGAAGACTTACCTTTCGAAAGAGTAGGTATATACAACAAAAAAAAGGTGCAAGACATAATCATTTCTTCATGTTGCTAAAATCAAATACTTTTTGGAATTGTATTGTTATTTTTTTTTTTGGTGTTGGCTTTTGCCGCCAAAATTTTCTTCTTACATTCTTCATAACATTCAATTTACCCTCCTTCATCTCAATGGTTTTTTCTTTCACGAATAAAAACCAAAAGAGAAGGAGATAGAGAGAGAAATTTTGAAGCAATTTGATACAAATGTTTGAGAGTAAATGAATTACTTTGATACACACATTTGCAGTAAATTTGATATGAAAGAAAATATATTGTAGGTATATAATGCTAGATTGTCGAAAAAAAAACATCCATACAACAATCACTCTCTGGTACTCTTCTCGTGTACATGGTGTGTAATGTTACATTATGTACATTATTCTCGCATATATAGAGGCCATACAATATAGAGAACTACACTTCCGACTTTCTATTTTCTCAGTGTGCGCCATTTGCCGTTGTGAAATAATACACATCACAGGGATATTCGTGAAAAATTATTATTAAATTAATCAATTTGTATCAGAAATTATATTTTAACCTTCTTATTTTTTTTTTCAAAAATTTTTTTATTGAAAGAATTCATTTAAAAAATCAGATTTTCTTGAGGTGTAAAATCTTTTAAGAATAAGAAAAAAGATTTTTTTTTAATTAAGTATTTTTACAGAATAACCCTGTGGGGAATCAATAGAAAACTTTAGCCAAAGTTGAGGAAGTTTTCACAGAGAGATAATAGGGTATCAATATTGATATTTATTAGGAAAAAAAGATTTCGTACTCACCGCGAACGACTTCTCTGTTGCCGGCCACTTGGAATGTGACACTAACGCCGGGATTGACATGAAAGTATACAACATGTCCAGGCTGGGGGCCCTGTGAATGTTTCGGACAATAGGGCTGTGGCTCAAAGCCAGGCCCAAAGTGGAATACAGAGTCCACAAGTTGCCAACCAGCCGGAGCGGCTGCAGCAGCAGCAGGGCCACCTCCACCGGGTGGTGGAATGGGTATAGCTGGGCCAATATGATGTATTTGGGGATGCACTGGTGGATGCATGGGACGCGCATGGAGTGGTTGAGGCGGTGCCGGTGGTGGCATCTGCGCCTGACACGGACTAATCTTCATTGATGTGGATATGGTAGCTTGCGTGACCATCTTGCTACCCGTGGTCATTGCGACGGAGGTCGTAGCCCTTGCTGTGGGTGTCACCACAGCAATTGCCGTCGTAATAGCTGATGCTGATGATGTGGCATTTGTCTTGGATGATGATGCTTCCGTTGCCATTATTGATATATCACCTGGTACTTTTCTCAAACACTTCCAGCTCTTTTTTGCCCTATCTATGGCAAAATTGGGTGAAATTGTTTCTGATACACTTGCAATTCGGTGGGATTTTCTCGGTACCTTCACACAATCCACATTTGTTCCCACCATTGAGTTTTTCCAACCACAAAATCTTTTTTTCTTTTGCCTTGTGCTTTCCTCTCTCTCTTTTGCTTTACCAAATAACTCGCCAATAACTAATAGCAGCCCTTACTACACAGTTCGCAATATAGAACACTCTGTGACTTCTCACTTCCGGCTAGCAGTATGCGAGGTATGTACAATATACATAAAAAAAACACCTTGCAGAGTCTCTTCAGCACAATTCCCACACCCACTATACAACAGTGTGTTCACTCAATTAATTAATTTATCAGTCACAATAATCAGAAAACAGTTCGAAAAAGAGATATAAACAGTAAGAAAAATTACCACGATTACACATCCACATTTTCCATCTATTTCTTTCACAAAATTATACCTCAACGTGGTTGAGGAATAAATTGAAAAAAACAACAAAATACTGTATGTGTCTCTTCCAGTGTCAATCAGAAGAGTTGGAGGGTGAGGGCAAAAAAAAATGAACAAACAGAAAGAGAATACTATAAGACAGCAATTAATAGGTCTTGCTGATTCAGTGACTGTTGATTTTGTCGCTGAAATACATCCACAACTTGGTGATTTTCATCTGAGATTCCATATCTGCAAAGATTACAAATAAGAGAGAGGGAAATCAATGAATTGATAAGAATTACCAAGAATTTATGTAATGTGCGGAGATTGCAAATGTCAACGTACAGGAAATTAGCTTAATCAGTAAGTTCCAATTAAATTATAACTTGATTATTACTTTTGTGGAAAATTAAATGAGGAATGTGGAAACCAGCCACTATATATTTCTTATCATCATCACTCAGAAAAAAATCTCTTAATTAATTTTGAGTAATAATTTTACAATTTACTATTTATTTTTAATTGTTTATGAATTGAAAATCGCTATTTTAAAATTCAAAGTAATTCTTTGAAAACTTTCTGAAAATAAATCATTTGACATTTATTTCTCTATTGTCAAAAAGGTTACGTCACTTTGACAGATCATCTAGTTGACGGCTGTCAGATCTCAATATTTGTCAAATGACCTTGAGTCACTTGATAAATTGTAAATAATCAAGACAAAAAATCGCATAAAACATAAAAAAAAACATTGACATTGAATTCAATTTAAAACCCATAAAAAGGAAATTAATTTTAAATTCAAAAGAATCACAGCTGCAAAAAAAATAAATAAAATTTCACCAAAAAACAATCAATATAGCAAATTTATTTCCCGTAACAATGGTGTATTTTCTCGGAAACCAAAATTAAATCTACCTTTTTTCGTGTGTGATAACATTGCGAAAATTGAAATGGAAAAGAGAACACGAAAATTGTGATTTGATGCAATTATCGAGTTGTCTCATTGAGTTTTCATTGAACGAAATTTCTTTTGCACGTGATTGATGTGACGAAAAAACAGTGTTTTACGTAATTTTCTGCGAATTTTCTTCTTCTCGCTCTCTATATCTCCAAACCACGCCACTCAATAATCCACCCATCAAGAATGGATGGAGTGTTGTGAAAGGGAGGAAGAGGAGGATTGGCAAAAGACCAAGAATAAGCGCGATAGAGACGTTTTAGAGCCCAAAAAAACAAAAGATACGGAGCAATCAATATGGATGTTTAGGAGCTTTAAAACGAGCTTATTAGTAAGATATATAATGTTTTTTTTTCCTTAGAGAGAGAGGAAGAAAAGTCTCTCTGTGCTATCGGTCATACAATTTCCTAATTGATCTCTAATCTCTCACGCAAAGCTTAATTTTTTTTAACTCCAGAGCGCTTGATGTAGCAAAGAGAATACAAAATTGTGCAATTAAAAACAACTTTGGAGTTTAATGAGGGGATTTTGATTTATACTCGCCTTTGTCTGACCGCGCTCACATGGTGATTTTTATCTTTTTCTTTTATTTTGCACACCTTTGGCCGCATAACATCCCCTTTTTTTTCTCCCTCATACACCTAACATAAAACCCTGATTATATTTTTCATCGTAATCATAATAATTGTGTTCCCTTCATTAAGGAGCTTTTATAAATAAATAAACGAGTAGAATGAATTAGTGTGTAACACCCTCAACACAAATAACACTCACTTAGAATCTCATATACACACAATATTGTGATTTATGGGGCTAACACTCTCACGCTGCCACCAATTCAACCCTTTGACCTTTTTCCTCCTCTGGCAATCCATTTACCCTCCAGATGGTGGAGAAGGTCCTTTCTTCACAAAATCCCTGTGCGTATATGCCTTTGGCACCACCGTTTTGGATAAAGCACCCTCTTGTGTTTTGCTTGAGGTGGAAAATGCGGGTTCGAGACTTTTTGGCGGGGGCGAAGTATAACATTTTACTAAAACCCATTCATTTCTTCAATCACTTAAGTATCAAATTTTCTCGTGTGTATATATTTACGAAGAAAACTCCTTATCAAACCACATCGACAGAGAGGGAGAACTCCATCTCTTGCGTCCTCTCTCACTCTCTAGAAAATCCCTTTCAATCAATTTCCTTGTGCAGCAACACCTACAAAGTTCTGTGATACAAAATGTGTTGTACAATATGTGTATATAAAGCACCATTCTCCATTTAGTCATCACGTGAAGCAAACAAGTCAAGAAACTCTTGAGGAAAAATCCTTGAAAACATTCTTCGAATTACTACAAAAATTGCATTTTAATGGCAACAAAATATGATGAAAGAAAGGTCAAATAAAGTGGAAATTCTGCATTTTTTCTATTATACATATTACCTATCAACCACTATATTCCCTCCAATAATTAAAAATTTTATTTAAAAAGGAAAGAAAGAGGGTTGATTGTGATAAAGTGCAAAGAATAATGAAATCGAAATAATATAATTGAAATTTGAATTGGTTATAAATGGTTATCTATGTATTTCACCTTTCACTTTTCTTTGCTCCTTACAAGCCTTTTTTGTGCTAATTTTTTTTCATAAACAACGCTAAATCAATCCTATAATTCTTTTTTGCACCATCTCCCCTATAATTTCTTTCTCTCCTCCTGACCACAATATTGGAAACTTTTCAATTTTCATCCCATAATAAATTAAATTTCTTCATTTCACCATCATCGACTGAAAGGAGTTTATAGTGGTTGAAAAGTCTTTTATTTCACGATATCCGGGTTTGGCGAGAATATATACAGAAAACTACATATGATAGTTAATGGTACAATCCAACAATGGCACCGACGAAGCAGAAAAAAAGGTGAAGAAGTGCAGATTGTGGAGAAGAAGTGCAATGGATAAAAAAAATCCAAATTCACACACAGATCGTGAAAAAATAGAAACTTTCACTTTTCTCCCTGTCTCTCTATCTTCCATTAATTTAAGGCAGAGCGTAGTGTAGCAAAAGCCACTATAAGCAATGTACCTTGTACATAGACATTTTAAGCTCTTCTCCATATAACTTTGCCGCACAATTCTTCTATCTACAAAGTGCATCCACTTCTTCACCTTTTTCACCATATTCTCTTATTTTACTTTTACCAGTGAGCACCATTAGATCATTGAGAAGTCACCCCTTTGTCACAGAAGGGTTAAATTTATTGAATTTATTACTTATAATCGTCTTCAAAAGTAATTCTATTACTTTCTTGCACCTTTAATTGATTGAAGTTCTTTTTTTGATAAAAAATTTCAAATTGAACCTAATTCATTTTAAGTTTTGCACCTGCTTTAGGTTAATTTACTAATGCGCCGCCAGTTGATTAAGAAATAACTAAGGATTCGATTCCCATGATTAAACATTTTTTGTAGCAGTTAAATTTATAAAATCGATCTCCAAAATTGAACCAGGAACCGATATCAGCTCAAATTCAACCTATCGAGCTTTTGAGCTTTCTCAGTGACCCATCAAAGAAACAGAAATCTTATAAACTCACCGCTTAAATAACTCAACTATAATATTATTTTAAAATACACATACAACCTATTCCAAACCTATTAAACCATCTTGCTGACTTTTTCACCACTTCATGCAACATCTTACACACCATTGTGGCAATAAAGGAGGGAAGAGTGTGAGAGAGGTAAAAAAAAAAGAGCCACAAGCATATAAACATTTTTCTGCACAGCACCTTCTCATTATGCAGAAAAGATTGTGCAAAATAAAATTCAAGAGATGAGGTAATGTAGAACAAACGGATGTAAAAGACACACGAGAGAAATTTTCATTGTGTCTTATTCACACCATTCACCTCCTCACACCTTGAACGTACAGTTCACACAAAAAGGATGTCTGTGGAAAATTGAAATATCCTGCAATTTATATGGATTTGCACAAAATTATCTTTCACCACGTACTTTTCACTTGCAAAAAAATGAATCATGAAGAAGTTTCAGCTAAATGAACGTCTCAATAAAATAGTACATGATTTAAAAAATTACAGTGTAATCATGCAGTAGGAAAAATATGTAGCACTGTAAGGATCTAAAGGGTGCGCGGACATAACGTGACCAACAGAAATTCCCTACAGGTTAAAGTTTTAGAAGAAAAAACAACAAATCATCTTATGGCATTACATAAGGCTTCATAAATATATTTTGTTAGCGTTTAAGACACATTAAAATGTCATCTAATATTCTTATTGCATGTCATGAGTAAGGTACATATAAGATTCTCTCAAGTTATTTTACACTTTAAACATCATTTTATTCACCATATAAATGGGATATTGTCTTCTTTGATATCTACTAAATATAAACTCCCTTTTGCAAAATATAATGACTCTATTACTTCCAGGTATTATCATCTTTTCCTTCAATTGAGATTTTCATGCGTAAAACAAGAGAATGAATAATGCGAAGATGATATTTCTGCAAAAACGAGCATGTGCAATTTGTAATAAAATAAACCTCAGGTGATACCTAATGAGTTTTCCTATATGAAAGAACTATAAATTGTTGTAAATTAAATCGTTTCGGTGCTTTTTATAAAATTTATCATTAAAAATTAATTTTCTTTTGTCAAAAAGAATTAGGATTTTTATTCTTTCTTTAAAAAAAACTACTCGTTGTTCTTAAAAAATGGCAGGACAGACAGAAAAAAATCTAACAAGATTTAATCTATGGAAACAATCCTCATGCTAACATTTCTTATTTCCACTTTTAACAACAAACATTTTCCTGGTGAATGATTGAAAAGCATTATTGTAAAATTGAACGACATTTCCATCATGACCCCTCATTTATTTTCCCACCTCTATGAATGTGGAAAAAAGAAGCAAAAAGAGGTGAAAAGATTACACGTGAAATCAATTTTTTTCTATACAAAAGAGATTCACATATTTTTTTTTTTCGGAACGCCTCTTTTTACCCGCAAGTCTACCTTGTAGTCACACAATTTTATATTACATACTACATTTTTTTTTCTCTAATTTTCATATTATACAAAACATCCCAATGTGCACATGAGAGTCACTTTTCGTCAATATAGAAAAAGTGTGAAGCTGTAATTACACAACAATATTATGATTTTTTTTCTCCTCCCCCTTTGCGCCATCTCCTGTATATATGTACTGCCACCTCGTCAAAAATGATGATGAATAATGGCGGGAGAGAAAGAATTACAAATAGAAAAAAAGCCAGAGAATTACATACATGCATTATAATGTTACTAATGTTGTATAACTGGAGGAATCACGCTTCACAAATTGTGAGACTTTCGCGATGTGCAAAAATTCACCATTACACCCATCCGAAAAGCAAAAGAGAAATAGGTGGAAAAATATTTATTATTCTTCAATTTTTCTCTCATTCTTTCTCTTGAAAAAAAATCTCGCACTCTAATTCTACTCCCCCCAGCATTCAAAACCTTTTGCTTGTCTTTTGAATTTTTATTACTTCTATCCGCGTATATCTTCATATGCAATCTCTTTCCCTCTCACCCACTCCACACACTTTCACCCCATTCATCATCAATGGCATAGGCAAATAGAGGGATAAATGTGTTCAAAGATGAGGAAAAGGTACGCGCGCGACAACGGTAAGAATAAAAGAAGTGGCATAAAATGCGGGGGTGTTGGATTCGGTGAATGAATATAAATAAAGAAATGTGGGTGGCACTAAAGGTGCGGAGGGGATGGCATGGGGATGAATAAAGACGAAAGGAACTTGATGGAAAATTCACCAATACAGGGTGATGAATCTCTTCTTTTTTTTTCACCGCCCTTTTTTGTGCCAACCACCACCTTACCCTTTCTTTTCCCCCGAAGAAGGGATTTTTATGAATGTTGGGGGAGTGATGGTGGCACACTTTGGTTATCCATCACTTCTTACACCTATTTTTCAGCCTCTTATCCATTTTCATTCTTTATCACTAAATTCACCACACGACCCACTGAAATCCATCTTTTGCCATTTAACCAAAAATATCCAGTTCAAATTCAACACAGGAGACCACTTCAAATGCTTCTTCTTTTACATTCATAAAAAATGCAGTGTGACGCATTCTTAACGCAATTTCCTATTTTTTTATCTTTTGTTTGATTTATTTTATCAATTTAAATTAATTAATTGAAGGAAAGACAAATTGCATTAATGATTTTACAACTTATTTTTTTACAACTCGTTTCCTTTTGATTCATTTAAAAATTTAAAGGAGTTTCCCTGATTTTGTATGAAAAACTATTCAATTTAGGAAAAAAATCTGGGAAATTTGCGTCATCTTGTAGTGAATCAAAAACAAATAATAAATAGAAATGAAAAACTTCTCATTTTTCACATTAGGGAAACCCAGCAAAATTCCATGAAAATACAAACTATGACGTCACTATGTGTTGTTTTTCTCCTTTAAAACACAAACTCTTTTTCATAGTTCAGATTTTAATGAGCCACTTATTGTATTACTCATTGATCAAAAAAAACTTCTTAGGATTACTCAGAAAACAATTTTTAAAAAAATACAGGCCAATCGTTTTTATAGGTATTCAATTTCCGGAAATTAAATTATTTTGTCCTTAAAAGTAAGTCTTGAAAAAAATTTTATTGAATTCTTAAGAAGTTCTGGATGTTGAGATAATCCAAACAACGATTTCTAGTAATAGAAGAACTTAAAGACGATATTAATTTTATATAATTCAACCTCCGGAAGTTTCTATAATTATACTTCCAGAAAATACAGAAAAATTGATTCATAAAATTCTCAATTTTGTAATGTTTGACATTAAAATAGAATTATACTTTTAAATATTCTTAAAATTAAGGTAAGTTAGTAATAAAGTTGCATTAGAATTGAAACATACTGTACTGCAAAATGTATGTAAAGGAAAACGAATATCTCGCTTCATGGAAATGGAAATCCTTGGACAAATTTGAATTTAAATGTAAAGGATCTCACAGTAGGAGCATATCTTTTCTTCTCCTCTTTTTTTTTCTTAAATAAAAAGCACCGTGACGCACTGGAATTTCAATTCAATGAGAATAAAAGAACGAGAAAAAATACCGCAATATAGAGAAAAATTCACAATTAATTGTATTTGAGAATATGTCTTTTCCTTCTTCCCATTTAGATCTTCGTCTATTCTTCTTTTTACCACGGCAACTTGAGAGAAAGAAAAACTCCCACAGCAATCTGAAAAATCCCACAAATGTTTGAATTTAACTTGGTATATAGCAAGGAGGAGGGACATAAATGTTCAAGAAGGGAAAAAAGTCACAGCTCTCCGCAAGACGTGGAGACAAATCTAATATTATGAAGAAAAAAATCTATTTTGCTGCTCTTCTTTTTTTTTTTTTAATTTCATTCCAAGTCACCTCTTGTGAAAGCTACTTCTTCATGGGGAACAATAACAAGTGGCAGAAGAAGAAAAAAAAAAACAAACTAGAGGAAAAAGGAAGAGAAAACAAACCAATGAAGATGTGTCCAAACACACCTCTTGAAAAACCATAATTGAAGGTGAAATACTGCCAAGGCGAGGGAGGAAATGTAATAAAATAAAATTCTGTAATTTATAAAAAAGAAATTGTTGGGAAAATTTAATTTTTCCCCTCTTGAGGATATGAAAAGAAAATCAAATAATAAAGTAAAGAGTGAATCCTTTGACTTTTATCGAGTTCTCATATTCTTACACAGCCACAGTGACATTTCGCCCCCGCAAGACAAAGAGCCAAAAGTGATTCTCATTTTACATTTTGTGGGAATACAAAGAAAAAAAAACATTCTCCAAGCAAAGAGTTTTCCAAACTGTGACCCTTTTTATGCATTTATTTTGCAATGAAAAAATCCGTGTTGTTTTACAAATTAGCTTTCTCAGCTTTGATAGATGGAGGAACGGAGAACCCTTCTCCGCATTGACGTCCACACCACTGACGGATCTTAAGAGAATACCCTTTGGCATCTCAAGCAGAAAACTTGCATTTTATCTTATAATTTATTTCCCTTCCCATTAATTTGCATTCCCACATTTTTATATAATTTATTAATCAGATAAATATCATGATCATGATGATTCTTGGAAACCCACATTGAGGGTAAAATTTATACACAGAAAATATATTCGCGGTTTTTCCAGCAATTGCATTATTCTCTTTTTAGATGTTCTTATTTTTTTTTTTTCACTAGAAAAGTTTCTAATTCGAGACGAAAATCCGTGTGAGAGAACACCCAAATACCTCATTTGCACGACTGTTTCCATTTTTTTTTCTTCTCAGCTACTACACCACAATTTAATTAGGTAGGTAATCGATGAATTAATTTAAATAATAAATTAATGTACTTAATATTAATTAATGGACATGTTTGCAACAGAAAAAAAACTTGTATTTTAGCACAAAATATAAGATAGACGAGAGTTGAGTTGGAATTAAAAGATATATGTATATAAAATTACTTTAGTCTCAACGTCTGACCTCGAAAATATAACCGCCAGGACAGCATTCAAATTTTATTTAACATGGTATTAAAATAAAAAGTAGATGATTGGCAGAGCTTAAAAAAAAACTCTTAAACTCGGTAAATTTATCACTCTCTTAAGTTTACTTTGAAACACTATCTACCTACATAATATACTGTCTGTATTATGTAGTAATTTACAAAGTCTCAATAACGTGCGATTTCCTGTGCACCCAAGTGAATCTTATCAATATATATATTGCATTCCATTTGAGCAATTTAAAACCAATCAATACACACATATTTACCTTTCGAAAAGCAAATTCTTGGAAATTCAATCATTTTCCCCCAAAAGTGCATTTAATGCAGATTTTCTCATATAAATACACGCATTGATTTGAATTTATCTTTGCAATGTTTTTTGCACAAAAAAAATTCCTGCTTGTGCTTATTTGAATACTAAAGTGATTTGAAAATTTTCGTGGAAGACACTCAAGAATATCCCGCAGATTCTCTCATCTCTCAAGCAAAATACTCGGAAAAACACTTCAGAAGAAGCTTCTTTTTTTTTGCTTAAAAAATACTTTTTTCTTCTTCTTGGTAAATTGGAATTGAGTGGAAAATGCAAAAAAAAAAAAAGATTTTCAATCGAATAAACAGCAAAAAGTATTGAATTTCTCCACAATTATTTGTCTCAATCATTGCAAAAATACATTTGACTCAACATAAATTCATCCACATTGGGCAAAAAAATAAAATAAGGTGCCTGCAGTTTGGCTATCGCTGAATATCACATAATATTCTTTTTGGCGCGCTGAGGGGCAATTTATTTGGGCAAGGGGGCGGTTTTTGTGGTGCGGAGGCGCAAGAAGAAGTACGGTGGGAAATTGAGAGACAACAGACTGACAAAAATAATATGCACTGAGCGCCCACGAGTTTTACTCCCTCGCACAATACACGAGGGAGAGAGAGCACCTCCCACGCAAATCAAGGGGCGCCATTTGATGGATCAACATTGGGGGAGGTCAGAAAGTTCTCGCACCCACAGAGGGTGACAAATTATATTCCACCCCGCACCTCATCTTGCCATTCAATCACAATGGATCCTATGTGCAAAAATTTTCTGCTGGGCTTTTTTTTCACTCCCTCGGAGGAGCTTCCAGCAGAGGTTCAAAATGCCACGTCGGAAAACCAGAGACGGGTTGAAAATGCCTCATTTCCCCCCATTCCCAACATTGAAATATCACAGCTATTGCAATTGATTTTGCATTTGTTAAAATTAATTTATTAAGAGACATTTTTTAAGCATTGATAGTCTGAAAAAATATACAATGGTGACGTCATTCTTACATTTTTTCTTATCAATTATTGAAAGCTTTTCCAGCTCGTGGAAAATGGGAATTAATCAGTTTCTTATTCGGTTTTATTTGGTTTCTTCTCAACGATTATGCGTATTCAGACTGGATTCTTGGAATGAGTTTTTTCATACGAAAACGGATAAACTCCTTTATCTTTAGGGGAACGTGGTCCAATTCGGACCTCCTAAGGCCTTTTTCAATCCGCTATTACTTAAAACTGATAAAACTTTAAATGTAGAAAGTTATGGGAGTTAAAAGAGCATTAAATGGGCTTTAAAATGGTACCTAATTTAAGAATATTGCTTTTTATTTTATACCATTTTTTCTCATTCTGCGTGAACCTTTGGAGGTCGGAATTGGGCCACGTTCCCCTATTTTTTTAAATCATTTCCACAATTTACACATTCTTATACTTTCCACATTTCTTAGTTATAAAATCGTTTTTCTTTAACGAACTTAATCAATAAATGAGACATTTGGAGTTTCATTTTCCATTCATCAGGCTCTCAAAGTTTAAATATTAAGTTTCTATAGATTAGATAAATTGTTTTAATGAGAAATATACTTCTTATCTTAATTTATCAACATAAAAAAATCTGTTTCAATTAAAAAATAAATAAAATTTAACTAAAAACAAATTATAAAATGAACATGGTTCCTTCACATCTGTTTACAAACTAAAACTAAACTTCGGGAGATGACAAAACTATTTGAGAAGAACTTCGACAAATAAATCGAATTTGAACTCAATCCAATTTAGCACAAAATTGAATCACAATCCCAATAAGATAATCCTCCCTATTTTATCTGAATTTTATCTTTCTTCACTGAAACCTCCAAGATCCCAAAGCCTGTTTCTTTCTCAGTACAAGAAGACAATAAGAAGATGAAGAAAACCTCTTAAAGCAATCTCCTGACCATCGCGGTCCAAGTCCAGTCGCGGGAATTCCCCATACGAGGCTACCTCGACGCTCACTTTGGCTTTATCACGATGATGGGTCCCCCCCTGTTTGCGGTGGCTCATAATTGCGTGGCGCCCTTGAAAATACGATGCAACAAAACAAGCTTCAGCAATAAACAACTTTTTGCCACTTTGGATACTTTTTGCCATCTCCATCGCAATTTCTTTGCTGCTTCTCTTTTTTTTTGCAGACGCCCCACAAAGTCCACCATCGACCGCAAAGTGGACGCGAGAACGCCATCGCGTGATGGGGCACTATCCAGCCACTGGGAGCCACCGCAGTATCCTCTGGGGGACTCTGTAGAACCCCGGGAGAGCCCCACCAGTCCGGGGATTGATTGATTTGGGGGCGAGAATGGAAAATTTGTGCAACATACGGAAAGGATGGAAAACGGAAACAACGCCCAATGTCGCGCTGGCCCACCTGGGGGCGCATCCACACAGATTTTTGGGGAACTTACATTGTCCAGGGATGGGGAGCACCCTCCTGTATCCCTCGTGGGCAACAATCTCACAATTTATGCACTAATTTATTATCGTCAAATTTTTTGTACACACGATGAGAGACTAACATTGTCACGCACACAACTAACTCCCAGTGGAGATTCTCTGCAAATCCTCGTACGAGACTTATCGGCATTTCGGCACCTTTGATTCTCGCGTCGAGCGATAAAATGGAATCTCGACGCGGGAAATCTTGAGCCACGACCGCGAAAAAAATTTTACCTCCGCGGAAAAATAATATTCAGCACAGAAAAATTTCGCTGCCGTAATTTTTTGTAATTTCTTCGCAAACTAAGCTCATTTTAAAAATATTTTGTTTTTAAAGAGATACATTGTGTAAGAACAAGTTGTAGTTATGAGTGCAATAAATAATGGCTATGAGCTACAGGAGGAAATGAGAGAAAATTTATTGTGAGTATTATCAAAGGAAATAAACAAGAGGGTTTGTTTACTGGAACTTCTCCGCGGATATATCTTCAGACTTTTTTTTATTAAAAATTTTTAAATATTTTTAGACTTGCAGAAAGCAAAAAAGATCTAGGAAATGAAGAGTACAAATTTAAAAATTACACAACTGCCATCAAGTACTATTCAGATGCAATTACCCTATGTCCTAATGTACCAGCATTCTACGGTAATCGCTCAGCATGCTACATGATGCTAGGTGATTACAAGCAGGCCCAAAATGATGCTAAAAGCGCCGTTGACTTGGATCCATCTTTTGAAAATGGTTTCATTCGCATTGCTAAATGTAGCTTAATGCTAGGTACGTTAGTTTTTGCCTATTAAAAGAAAAACTACAATAGATTTTTCCTTTTAGGAGATCTTGTAGGATTGGAACAGGCTGCAAAATCTCTTCTTAATCTCAATCCAAAGAGCACAGCTCTCAATATTGAAATTCAGAGTATGCTGCAATTGCGTGACTTAGAAAGTAAGAGCGTAATATCTTATGACAAAAGAGACTTCCGTACGACGATATATCATATGGACAGTGCTCTAAAGATTGCACCATCGTGCCACAGGTACATGCTGATGAAAGCTGAAAGTCTAGCTTTGCTAGGACACCTCGAGGAGGCAAGTGGCATAGCCCTGAAAGTAATGAAATTAGACAAAAAATCAGCAGAAGGTGCATTCATACGAGGTCTCTGCCTCTACTACATGGGAAATCTTGAGAAATGCATCATACTCTTCCATCAAACCCTTTCCCACAATCCTGATCATCAAAAAGGTAAAATGTACCGCATGACTGCATTAAATCTCAAATCTTGCAAAGATTGTGGCGATGAACTACTCAAAGCTGGGCGACTCGAAGACGCCTATGCTGCATACTCAAAAGCTCTTCAGATCGACATGTCCAATAATAATGTTAATAGCAAACTCTACTACAGCAGAGCACTTGCAGCTTATGATTTGAAGCTCAAAAGGGACTGTGCTCGGGAATGTAGTTCAGCATTGAGTATTAAAGATGACTATGTGGAAGCTCTTCTTCTGCGTGCCAAATCGTACTTTGATTTGGAAGAATTTGAGGAATCCATAAAAGATTATGAGAATGCATACAAATTCGACAAGACATCCCAAACAAAAACTCTCTTGCGTGAAGCAAAAATGGCCCTACAGAAACCCAAAACAAATTGCTATTACAAAACTCTTGGGATTAGTAGAAATGCCACAGATGATGAAATTAAGACAGCCTATCGAAAACGTGCCCTAATTCACCATCCTGATCGACATATTCTCCTAATGGACGATGAGAAACAAGAACAGGCTAAGAAATTCATTGAAGTCGGCCAGGCATACACGGTACTATCGGATCCTCAGAAAAAAGCAAGATATGACAATGGACAGGATCTTGGGAAGTGTGAGACCAATTTTGATGCTACCGAAGCTTTTCATAGATTTTTCTTCTCTGAAAATGAAGGATCACTTCAGAAAGATTTTTGTACATAGCATAAGAAGAATGAGAAGTTCAGTTCGAAGAAGAAATGAGAATAAAAATTGAATATCTGGGCTCTGTTAGCCTAGAATGATCATGATCATCATAGAAGATCTCTCATCATTCGTAAACTTTATGAATAATCCCGCAAAAGGACAATTTTATAGAGGAAATAGTAATATTTTATTCATTTTATTGAAAATTGCAAAAATTTGGATAGAGAATTTGACTTAAAGAAGAGCAAAATCTATCAAATATTGGGAAAAGGCAACAATTCGTCGTTCTGTGTCATTAATCAGATTAAAATAATACTTTTTAACAAAAGTTTAAAAGCATGAAAATATTAGTTTTAAAAAAAATTAACAGACATTATATTTTAGTCTGAAATAATGGCCCTTACCATTATTTACATCGTGAACGTCCCTTATTACTTTAGATTTTATGTACTGAAGAAGTCGAAGAAGTAATAATAGATCAACGACTTTTTGTATGATGAAACGTCAGTTAATGATTTTTTGTTAATAATTTTGTCTATTAATTTATATTAAGTCGTATAATAAAGATAATTTGTATAATTTTTTTTTATTTCGTAAATAAAAGAAATAAAAAAAATAAACTAAAAGAAATCAATTTTTTTCGTCACTTTATCTACAGATATCGCGAATTTTTCCGCGGATTTCGGCAGAGAATCGATGAGTACGTTGAGGTGTTTGGACTTTCCCAAATCCCACTCAATCTTGGACACAATATTCCCCTTAAGTAACAATTAGCGCCCTCACTTTCCATAAGAACGTATGACGGTGAATCCAAGAAGCTCTGGCAGTCTTTTCACTGGGGGCAGGTCTTTATAAAATTACATTCAGACCATTTTTTTCCTCAAAAATCCCAGTTTCCCTGGCGAGAAAGGTCGCATCCGTGTCGAGTTTAAGTGCACGCGGGTGTTCTGTGGAGTCTGGATAAACAATGGACAGTAGCCCAATCGTGATTTCAGACGAGGAAGAAGTGAATTCAGGAAGTGGGACACCAATGGAGGAGGATTTTCTCACGGACACCATCGCGTGAGTTTTTTTCTCTCTTACTTGATTCTTTTGTTTTGGGGGGCGGAGAGACTAGAAAATTTTCCACCCGTTGCCCCACATTGCAGAATTAGCTTGTTTTGAGGTTGAATGACTCCCCAAGAAAAGAACGAGGGAGGGCTTATTTTGAGACAGTCTGACTTTCTATTTTATATATCGAATTTTTCACACATTTGCGCAATACTCTGGGGCGCTTCCATGTCTCCTCCACGACATAGAGTTCTTCCGGGAATTTACGCATGGGAGCCTCCTGTGATTGGTTACTGTGGGGAAGTAATGAGTTCACAAAGTGGATGACCTT
This sequence comes from Lutzomyia longipalpis, assembly GCF_024334085.1. Taxonomy (NCBI): domain Eukaryota; kingdom Metazoa; phylum Arthropoda; class Insecta; order Diptera; family Psychodidae; genus Lutzomyia; species Lutzomyia longipalpis. Next base: position 11,264,838 of record NC_074708.1, on the reverse strand, counting down.
TCCGCGTGAGGCACACACAAAAAGATGTGGAAGTTTATTGAATTTATTTATTTTTCCTTCTTTTTGGGAATGAGCACACGCGTGGGCTGATCCTCAGCCAAGCTCTGGGTGATTTGGAACCGGTACCGCATGACTCACTCCTGCATCACTGTGCGAGACAAAAGTTCCCAGGTGTTTTTCCACAAATCATCACAACTCCTCCTCTCTCATTCTCTTTGCAGGCTCGCCGAGAAGAAGAAAGATCTGGGCAATGAGCAGTACAAGGTCAAGAACTATCAAGCTGCCCTCAAACTCTACTCCGATGCCATTCTTCTCTGCCCAAATCTCCCGGCATTCTTCGGGAATCGCGCTGCCTGCCACATGATGCTGGGTGACTACAGACAAGCACTCAGCGATGCAAAACACTCTGTGGATTTGGATCCAAACTTCTCCAAGGGCTTCATACGCATCGCCAAGTGTTGCCTCATGCTCGGTGAGTTGATTTTCCTTAACTTTTCACCCGGCGTAGACTCATTGAAAGATTGGAATTTGCCTGTGTTTACTGTGGCAATTAGAGCCCCCGACCTGACTCGTGACTCACCTTTTGGGATTCTCGCTTGTTTGTCTCCTCCTTGCAATTTATATTAATTTCTCTATCTGCAAAATTGCGTCAGATAGCGAATTCCCCGAAGGCCCCACTTGATAATCAATTTAGATAAAATTTGTGGAAATTAGGAGACTTTTTTACAGCTGAGAATGAAAGAAATTCGCAATTAAAATTCAATAAAATGCTAATAACTTATTTCCTGTTTCTAATATTTTGACTTTCTTCATTGATTTTACATGCAAAATAAAAAAAAAATAAGAAAGAACTTTCTCTCCAACTAACAACAACCATGATCAATTTCTTGTCAGAATTTGATAATTTATAAGAAATTACACGAAAGTACGTTGTCGCGATGTAAAGATAGAGTTTTGATAATAAATTTCACAACACTGACGTGCGAAAATAATCGCAGAATAGAACGGTGTGAGAATTTATTTGAGGCTATTGGAGTCTTATTAAATTATCTTCTTCCTGCTTTGGAAAGTTTCCCAGTTCTCTCTTATCAGTTGACTATTTTTTTTATTTTGCACGAGTTGGCATTTAATCAGAGATTTTGCGGTGAAGGAAAATCCTGTAAAGTTTATTCAAAAGAATTTTTGTTTTATTGTAATTTTACTGAGAAGCTTTAATGGGATAAAAGGAGCTTATTCGCTTCTGTATGGGAATGAGCTTTCATTCGAGGAATCAATCAGGTTACGCATGAGCTCTTAAAAGGTCAAGAAAGAAGAAGAAATCGTCAAAGAGCCTTTCTAAATATTTTCTACGGGAGTTAGCTGGGAAAACTCGGCAAAAATTTGCGCAAAATGTAAACAATGACGTCACAATTTTGTTTGTTTTATTCATTTAATGAGTGAAACATTTGCATTGATGTTTCATCGATAACTTTTGATAAGCTCTTTGTGCTTCATGCATTTAAAGAGACCAAAACACATTTGTGACGTCATTGTTTAAATTTTTGACAAATATTTGAGGACTTTTCTCAGCTAACCCATGAAGAAAATCGGAAATTTCTTTGGCAATTTTTTATCCTCTTTTAAATCTCTATAAAATAGACTATTTTTGATTATTTCCTTGTCTGAGGGGTTTTTCATACAAGAAAGAATAAACTCCTTTGTTCAGGGGCTCAAAATAACAAGAATTCAATAAGAATAAAAAATATTCTTATGAGAAAATTTCTTCCTATTGGCCCTGATCAAAAATAAAGAGAATAAATTGCTATTCAGCATGTCCTTCAACTTTTCCACCAAAGAGTTGTGAGGGGCTAATCGTGTGAAGAAGAGAAGAAGCAAGAAGAAGAATAAAGGTAGATGAAATATTGCCAAATTATCACCAAGAAGTTCTACGCAAAAATTTCTCACAACGGAATCTTCCAAATTATTCTGTCGTGTTCTGCCTGATAGATAACCAATTGAGTGATAAATATTTACGCAAATCATTGTGATTTTTCTTTTTTTCCCTCTTGGCCTCGGCATTGGCCCCCAGATTTTTTTTTACTTTTTCCTCGTGTGGGGGATTTGTTGAAAAATATTTCTTTGACTTTCTTAATTTTCTTTTCTCTTTAAAAAAAATTCACCTTTCTCGCCAAATTTAAATATGATTTAGAAGAGAAAGATAATTTTAGCGCTATTTCAAGAGGTTCTGTCAGTAATATTCTCACAGTACCTGACAGGGTTCTCATGTAGCTATTTTTGATTGCTGCTACGCAATGAGAGAGCGCAGAGAACGAGAAGAGGTCTACATAGAAACGGAAGCAATAATATTGCTTTTTGTGTCTCTCCCACAATATTCAATTAAAATCTCCTCTCTTCAAGGTAAAATTCTCTGATGTATTTTTGCACTTCTCCGACGTTTTCTCCTTGCCAGATTTTCTTTAAATTATGGATAAAGGAAATGCTATTATACAAAAAAAATAGACTCCAATATGCTTTTGAGGAGAGAAGAAAAAAGCCACACGTTGAAACATTTTTCTTGACTTGTAAAATACAACAAAGAGGACTTCATTGAGTGGCCTCCACGCAAAAACAAATAAAATAATAAATTTATTAAAAAAGTGAATGGATTTTTATTGGAAAATATGTGAGAAATGAGAAGAAAAATGGGTGGCAATGCATATTTAATTAACCCATATAATTTTTATTTTAATTATTTAACACGCAATGTAACCTACTAATACACAGGTAAAATCATTTTTTTTTATTGATTAACTGAGGCAAAGAAAAATATTTTGTAATTAATTCAACAGCCTTATGCGTTATTTAATTGAGAAGAGATGCTCTAAAAGAAGAAGAAAAAAATGCGCAATTGCATTGTTTATTTCCGCACAAGAGCAATTCATTTAATTTCAATTCCGTTCAATTAATTTGATTTTAATAAATTACAAATTAATTTACTTTTATAGGCCGTCAGTTTTATAAACTTTTTTTTCCATGAGAGTAATTTATTATATTTAACTTCTATCCATCCATCAATGGGTTTTCCATATTTCATCTTTGACAAACAGTTTGAGGGTAAATACTTCACCTACTCTGTACCAAAAATAGAACCTTTCACACTGGCGAGAACAATCAATAGTAATTTGGATTGATCGAAATTATCGTGAAAAGGGCTTTCTGATATGTATACTTTGTTTTAGTAAGAAGTATTTTAATTTTCTTTTTTATTATTTTATTCTATTAAAATAAAAGGCATTTTTCGCCCCTGAAAAACTCTAAAATTCGAGGGAAGACTATTGAATAATGTGGGTCACACAATTGCTTCATAAAAGTCTCAAAAAAGCACGAGAACAAAAGATAGGAGATTTATTCAATTTTATATTGAATTTTATAAAATGCTTTCATATTTTAATAGAAGAAAACTTAGTTATTGACACCCCTAATCTCCTAAAGAGCTATCTAGTATATTGACATTCCTCAATCAATTATTTTATTTTCATTGAATAATCACAATATTCTTTTAAGCGCCACTGATAACTTTCGTTATTTAAAATGGATAAATAATTATCTGTTTGTTAAAAATGACTAAAGTTCTTCGTTCGTTAATATTTATTTTTATGCATTTTCTGAGCGTTGAAATAATTCCTTGTAATATGTTGATTTATCATCACTATGAACTTGTTTCACGACGCGCAACAACTAGGGCTATATGCGCCTATGTTGATTTAAAACATAATTTTAGGGAAATTTAATGCCAAAAATAAAGGATTAAGTTGTTTTGTCAACTTTCCAGCTCTTTTTTTTCCTTACTCTCTTTAGTTTCGTTCTTCAGTCTGTTGTGGTGAATATAATTACATTTAAGCTCATGCTTAATGTATGATTAAACCCCCATCCGTGACCTTTTAACACGGATAAAAATTATAACACAGAATAAATTCTTTCAGAATATTTAGAAATGTGCCGATAAAATGTTGATATAAATTGAAACTTTCTTCTGATTATACAAAAGCCGATTTTGCAGAAGTTGTTTATCTTGAGAAAAAAAAATGTTTATATGAGTAATTTAGGACGTTTTGTAAACAGAGATGTTATGATTGAAAAAAAAAAAGAAATCACAGCAGAAAAATTAATTATCCGCCAATTTGTTGAATTGATAGAATTTCGGATGAATCAATTAACAGATCTTTTTTGATTTCTCATTTAAATTAATTGATATTATACATACATAAGTTAAAGGTCATTTTTAACAGGTGCTGAAGAAGAAGAAATATTCTATTCTTTATACTTTTAAGTAAGAATAAATAAAAATTTTCGTTTATCTTATGACATGAGCTGTATTTTATACTTATTTCAAAAAATAAAATCTTTCTGAGAGAGCAACAGTAGCTCTCTATCAAGCTGATTGACCATCAGAATCATAAATATTATACTATATAGAAGCTATAAATGTATGCAAAAGATAAGCGAGACTCGCGCATTTTCACGATAAGATAAATAAATTGAATAAACCATCAGAAAAAAAATATTTCCTTTCTAATAAATATTTGTATTGATTTTCCAGCGAGAAGTGTCAAATAGAAAAGAATTTTCTAATTCATTTTTCTAACATTTTGTTTTCTGTTCCAACGTTTAACATTATTTAAACATTTGGAGTTAATTCTAATATTTGACGTTTAGTCAAACTTCGCAGTTTTTTCAATGTTTGACAGTCGTTTAAACAGTTGACGTTAATTTTAATATTTGATGTTTTTCAACGTTTAACTGTCATTTTTCTTTTCTAACGTATAATGTTTCATTTCTTACATTTGACATTCGTGTCCCAAAAGATTGTGGCGCCCTGAATAGAGGGGCGCCACAGGGGGCTTTGGTCATCTCCTCTAGTAACCTCAACCCTCGTAGTCCTCAAACTAAAACCTACAGAGCACTTTGAGCTTGCAGCCATACCCGCACAAGGCTGAGCTCCGTCTAACTCTCTCCACGACTCTACACACATCAGCACTCTTTGCCGTTCTACACTAATCAGCACTCTTTGCCATTCTCTCATCTAATTACTCTCTCAGTGCTCTCCTACATTCTCTTGAGTATTCTCGTATTCTCTCTCACCTATTTGAGGGTTTGTAACCTAGAGGCAGAAGCCGTTGCCAAGGGTGGGCCGCCGTTACAGTTACCGCCAATCTAAGGGTACTCACTCTATGAGCAGGTTAATATTCGCTGGATAGTGAGTCGGGCGCTACAGGATGATAGTTTTTTTCTAACGTTTGGCAATTTTTGTCTTACATGTTTGAATTTACATCTCCAATGTTTAAAATCTTTTTTTTTGTCTAATTTTTAGACTGAAAATAATTTATTTTGACTTTTTAAATCGTATGAATTTCAAATATATTTTTAGATTAGATACTTACTCACCCTGTCTGACCTACCTACACCACTGATTAATCCGATTAATCTCTAAAAGAGCTAAAAAAAATTCTTTTGCCAACAAAAAGAACTCAAAATTAAAAAAAAACTTTAAGAAATAATAAATAAAATGTTAATTTATTTGTTTTTTTTTTTTAATTTGCATTGCAGGAGATCTCGTGGCGACAGAACAAGCAGTGAAGGCCCTGCTGAATGTGGAGCCAAAGAGTACAGCGCTGAGTATGGAGGTGAAGAGTGTCCTGCAATTGCGTGAGCTCGAAGCGAAGGGTGTTGCGTCGTATGGGAAGAAAGACTATCGCACGACTGTGTTCCAGATGGATAGTGCACTGAAGATCGCACCGGCGTGCCAGCGGTATAAATTGCTGAAAGCTGAATGCCTGGCATTGCTGGGAAGGGTGGATGAGGCAAATGATATTGCTGTGAATGTCATGAAGATGGATTCAACGGCTGCCGATGCGGTGTACGTGCGTGGGCTGTGCCTCTACTTTCAGGACAATCTCGACAAGAGTTTAATCCACTTCCAGCGTACCCTATCGCTGGATCCGGATCATCAGAAGGCAAAAGTTTGGCGCACAAAAACGCGACAGCTGAAGGAGAAGAAGGATCGTGGGAATGAATTGTTTAAATCTGGGAAATTCCGTGATGCACATACAGCGTACACGGAAGCATTGCAAATTGATGAGCTAAATCGCGAGGTGAATGGTAAATTGTACTACAATCGTGCTCTCATGTCGTACAAATTGGACCAGAAGAAGGATGCCGTGCGTGATTGCAATGCAGCACTCAATATTAAGAGTGACTATCTCAAGGCAATTCTCCTGCGTGCCAAATGTCACACAGAATTGGAGGAGTACGACGAGGCGGTGCGTGACTACGAGCAGGCGCTCAAAGTGGAGAAAACGGCGGAGATTAAGGGACTCCTGCGTGATGCCAAATTCGCATTGAAGCGATCAAAGCGGAAGGATTACTACAAAATTCTCGGTGTCAACAAGAATGCCACGGATGATGAGATAAAGAAGGCATACAGGAAGCGTGCACTTATCCATCATCCGGATCGTCATGCAAATTCCACGGATGATGAGAAGAAGGAGCAAGAGAAGAAGTTCAAGGAAGTGGGGCAGGCATACTCAGTGCTCTCTGATCCACAGAAGAAGGCCCGCTACGACAATGGGCATGACATTGAGGATTCCGGTGGGGATTTTGATCCAACGGAAGCCTTCCAGAGATTCTTCTTCTCTACAAATGGTGGTACATTCAATTTCCAATTCCAATAGACGTAACATACACAGAAATTAGGAGGGGGGGAGGTAGATGAAGATTTAAAAAATAAAATGAGAAAAAAAATAAGAAAGAAAAACCTCTATGAGCGTAAAAGTCAAAATTCCACAAAATGTAATACATACAACCAACTTCCCCCTCCCCCTAATTATACTACATAATACTACATACACCCCTGCCCCACTCCCACAATATATTTCCGAAAGTTTTTCCTTCAGCCGTTCGCAGGCAGACGTTGTTTGTGCGCGTAGCTAAGATATTGATGGATTAAATGAATAAAAAAAGGAAATAAAAAAATGAATGGAAATGTTGTTTTCTTGGTGATCGCTGGGCATTGAACTCTGACCGATTTTGCATGGGGTTCAAACGGTTCAAAGAATGATTTGGATATTTTATTCTTACAGAATGGAACAGGTAAGAAAAAAATCAATGAGCAAACAGATTATATTGTCCAATTTCCGCTACATACTATCCAACGAGTATATAGATGAAAATCTTATACAAAGGTTTAAGGTGGAAAAAAATAGGATTAACATCAGTCTTAAGATCATTCTTGACGGAATCCAAACGACAATTTTCAAATCATTTTTTCTTTAATAATTCATTTAGTTAATTTTTCGTTGTTTACAAAAATGGAAAGATTTCTTCAAAATCCTCTTTTGCAGAAGTTCTTTTGGGAAGTTTAATTTTTACATAAAGTAGGAAATCATATGATTTATGAATCGAATTTAAAAATCATATACGGTATACCACCCATTGCCGTCGCTTTAAGACGAGTTCCATGCTGGTCAATATTATATCCTTTCACACTTGGAACCCTTTTATCACAATAGCATTCCAATCTGTAGGTCATATAACCTGAATGACTTCGTTGAGATTTTATGGATTTTTAATACGAAAGATTATCAAATCAAAGTCATTGTTGAACCTGCATTTTCCACTGGCAATAATATCGCACTCAGTGTAGGAATTCCTACCATGTCCGCGGTACGATGAATATGTCCATTTGCACGATCTAATATTCACCGTCTCACCTTTCTTGGCAAACAAGGCAAATCCAAGCAGATTTCTTGATTCAGAAGTTTTAATCTCGCATCTTATATCCAATGTTTCTTGGTCCATTTTAGGAGCTCCACAGAAGGTTGGTACAGTTCGTCCAAATGGAATAATTGAACGAAAATCAAATTCTGGTTTCCGTGGATTGCATTTAAATCCCATGGAGTAATTCAATGAGGCAAATTGGCCATGAGTTATGTAGTTACAAATATTTGAAATTTCATCATGGGTGAACATTCCTGGATATTTTGCCAGTATGTCAGTGAACCAATCAATTGGCATGCTGAGAAAGCGAATCTCGTAGAATACTTCTCCAAGGATCAGACGCAGATTCTTAGCTGAATCCGATTGAATGTTCTTTTTCTCGCAATTCCTCTTTGCCCACTTCATCAGTACGTCAAATATTTCAATTTCATCGCAATTAATCAGAGGATTACGAGTGATCTCATGAAGATCTTTCAATGGGAGATCAACAAGAATATCCAGGCTTTTTTGATCAAGAATAATGTTGCAGAAATATACTTCAATTTTCTTCATCATTTCCTTTGATGCGGCTGAATCCGGAGAAAGTACATCCTTATTCTTGAAAATCATCATGCAGTTGACCTCAGATATGTTGGTCTTGATGTGATCCTCACAAATCTTCACCAGTGGTACCATATGGAATCTCTGGGCAAGCTTGAGGACTTCTACAGTCTTCTTGAACGTGGTGTCGTCACACAAATTCATCTTCATGGTGTAGCAGTACTCCAAAAAGGTCAGAAATGACGTCAGGGAAACATCCTCAATGATCAATTCATAGTTGTCCAATTTCACGAAATTGAAGATATTGTAAAAGTCCCAACTGCACAAACTCATAATGAACTTATGCCCTGGCACCACAGTGTCTTCCGAGACTACTCTGAATGTAAAATCCGACATGATGGGATTGTTGAACAGTTGGGAATATCCGGTTAAAAAGTCTTTACTCCCATAATTCCACACAAAATCCGGAGACGTATTTTCTTCCATTCTATAAAGATAAAATGAATTTTGTAAAAGGAAAAGGATAAAATTGGTAAAAAGAGTAAATTGAAATGTTCTTTACCTCTTGAAATCTTCTCTGGGGTTAGCAATTAATGAGAAAAAAAAACTAAAATGAAGGGACGAAAAAACGGCAATGTTTGCAGAAACACGTGCAGTAACGAACTAAAAATTACATAAATGTCGTCGTATAATTCTAGTGGAGACCGGGGCAACTTGAATACTCAATTGTCTTACTTAATTATATGGATTATACTCTATTAAAAAGAAAATAAAGCGTGGATTGTTTTTTTATTTGATTATTTATTTTTATAAAATCAAAGATAAAAAATTTCCACAAAAAATAATCTTTTACCTGTTGTTCCTTTTCCATCACATTTATTCAATCTTCCCCGGTCTCCCCTGATATACTGGATATTTTGTTGCTTCGCGCGCTTTTGTGAACGTCAGCGATTTTCTCCATTTATCTTTACATATTTCCTTCAGAAGTGATGAGATTGAGTTTGAGCGTTGGTTGATTTGTGCACACTCAAGGCCTACAAAAAGATTTATAGAGGTATAGATTCTATATAAAACTTTAATTTTCATTTTTATACTTTTTCCTGTTTTTCATAAAACAAATTTTACTTGTAGAATGGAAGGAAATGCCGGAAACGCGTCTTCGGAGCTTGCATGGAATTATGGGAATGAGGATAACACAACCAGATATTCCCAACTATTCAACAACCACTACCTGTCGGATTTTACATTCAGAGTAGTCTCGGAAGACACTGTGGTGCCAGGGCATAAGTTCATTATGAGTTTGTGCAGTTGGGACTTTTACAATATCTTCAATTTCGTGAAACTGGACAGCAATGAGCTGATTATTGAGGATGTATCTTTGGCATCATTTCTGACCTTTTTGGAGTACTGTTACACCATGAAGATGAATTTGAGTGACGACACCACGTTCAAGAAGACTGTAGAAGTCCTCAAGCTTGCCCAGAGATTCCATATGGTACCACTGGTGAAGATTTGTGAGGATCACATCAAGACCAACATATCTGAGGTCAACTGCATGATGATTTTCAAGAATAAGGATGTACTTTCTCCGGATTCAGCTGCTTCAAAGGAAATGATGAAGAAAATTGAGGGATATTTCTGGTGCATTATCCATGATCAAAGCAGCCTGGACATATTTGTTGATCTCCCATTGAAAGATCTTCATGAGATTGCTTGTAATTCTCTGATTAATTGCGATGAAATTGAAATATTTGACGTACTGATGAAGTGGGCAAAGAGGAATTGCGAGAAAAAGAACATTCAATCGGATTCAGCTAAGAATCTGCGTCTGATCCTTGGAGAAGTATTCTACGAGATTCGCTTTCCCAGCATGCAAATTTACACCTTTAGCAAAATTCTGGCAAAATATCCAGGAATGTTCACACAAATGGAGATTTCGAATATTTGCAGCTACATATGTGATGGCCTGCATGCCTCGTCATCATCAAAGAGCTGCATGGGATTCAAGTGTACTCCAAGGCATCCGAGGATTCCAAATGAATCAAATGAATACATCTATTCAATGATTCCCTTCGGACTAAGTCTTCCATCCTTCAATGAAGTTCCTAAACTGGATGAACAATCGTACCTAATGAGATGTGAAATTGAGACTATTCTACCACGGAAGTTGATTGGATTTGCATTTTTTGCTAAGAAAGATGAGACGGTAAATGTAGAATATTTCAAAATCTCCGAGGAGAATATTGAAATAATTTCAAGCGGAAAATGCAGGTTCAGTGAGACGTATGATTTGATAATTTTTCGTTTTAAAAGTGCAGAAGGAGGTATATGGGTAAATTTTTGTGAATTGGAATGCATGTGTGAAACAATGATTCCAGCTGTGGAAGGGTCAGGAGTAGGTTATTTCAACAATAGAATATATTTATTTGGGAATATAAGTGCTACTATACCCTATCTGATTTTTGATTTCAATTGATTACCACATAATTAATTTCGTACTTTATTCACTTTATTCACAATTAAAACTTCCTAAGAGAAATTCTAGAAAAAAAAATCCATGTAAAATATCATTTTGTAATAAAGAAATATGAATAAAAATTTATTTGAAAAAATGATTTTCAAATTGTCGTTAAGATTCTTATCTTATTAATTATTACCTACCAAATATTGCAATCTTTAGAAAATCAGATTTCTTCAGTTAACATCAGTAGGTACCTATTTTTCCCAATTTTTCAAATGATTTTGTTTTTGGTTTAAATCATTTAAATATCTAAAAAAAATCTAATGCTAAAAGTGAGATAATATTCTTGACACAGAACTGTAAGAAACAATAAAATGCGCGCGCTTTTCAAAATAATATTTTGAATGACTCAATCAAGGAACTTCCGGAGGTTTTGGTCGTCATATTCTCAAATTCTCTTTGGAGATCTGCAAATCTTTTTTCTCCTGAAAGTCACTTTTACCTCATTTACATGGATAGCAGATCTAATCAAAATTGGGTAAACAGTAGGTACGATTTTGGTAAGAGATTATATCAATTCATTTCAGTTTTTTAATTTTACGAGCATGATGAAGTTTAGAAAAGGTTATAAACGTAGCAGCAACTTCCCAAAAAGGTAAGTAAAAAGACTTTTCTTTAATTTTTATGTTATTATTTTATTATTCTTGTTTTTCTTCAGTTTTTAAATCTTTTATATATTTGCATTATATTTTATTTTATATGTACAAAATATACAGAAGGTACAATATTTCAATATTATTTTATTATAATGATCACAATTAATTTTTCTCTTTTTTCATTTTACTTTTTTTTTAATAATAATATTTTTTTCATTAAACTTCTACGAGGCTTTACCATTCATTTTCCTCATGGGTCTATTGTTTGGAAAAGAAACGTTAATTTATTCTCAATTTGGGACTGTTTTCTGTGTTGACAAAAAATAAATAATATACAATTTAGAAAAATCTTTCCAAAGAAATGCGACAAAATTAGTTTTTTTTTACATTCAATATTTTGGGAGAAAGAAATCTTTTATGAGAAATTGCCGAAAGAATTCGACAAAGTTTCTTTTATAAGATTCTTTTTTTAATATTTTTAATTTTTTATCAATTTCTTTTAGTTTTTTTTATTAGCTTTTTGTGTTGTCCACCGTTTCTAATCAATTACATATTTTTTCCTTTATTTTTTTTTATATTTCTTCTTGCAATATATTAATAGTTTTTTTCTTGTTGTTACGATAATTCGCTATCTAACTTTTTTCTTGTTGGTTTCACTTGTTTTTACTTTTTTTTCTCAATATTTCTCATTTAATATTGGTTTTAATATTAATATTCTTTACTCGTAAATTTTTTCCTCCTTTTTTAAATAATTATTTGTAGGTTTTTTTGTTCTCTTATGCAAATATTTATAATTGTAAATATTTATAACTTACAGCATTTTCACATTTCTAATATTAATATTTTTTATTCTGCAAATTTTTACCTTTTTCTTCTCCTTTTAATTTATTTCTGTACAAGAAGTTTTACAATTTTTTTCTCACTTTTTAACATAAAAACAACTTTATCATCCAATAAATGTTTAGTTTTTCTCTCTTTTCTCTTCTGTCTATACTTTCTAAATTATTAAAGATTTTCTTCTTTATTTTTTTTTTTAAATTTACTTTTGCAACTATTAAATTGTGATTTTTTTGGGATTCTTTTTATTTTTCACAAATTGTTTTTATTCTACAAATTTCTAGCAATGTTCGTGGTTTTTTACTCTCTGTCTCTCTTTCTAATTTATTAATCTGCTCTTGGTTTCATTTAAGTAGATAAAAATTATTTAAAAAAATGTTTCTTTGAATTTTTTTTTATTAATTAAAATAAATTTAAAGAGAGAAACAAAATTTTATTTTTGAAAACTTTTTTAATGAAAAGATTTTATGAAAAATTGGAAATTTGAATATTTAACGAAGATCCAATGAACAAAGATTTAAAAATGATATAAAAAAATCCTTGAAATGAAGATTTTTTAAATATTTAAAATTGGAAAATTAGGATGGAAAATCCTTTGAATGAAGATTTATTAAAGAAACAAAAATTAAAAAAAAAGTTAATAATCTGTATAATAAAAATCTTCAATTAAAAAATTACTTTGTAAAGTTCGAAGAAAAAAGAAAAGTCAAAGGAGAAAAATTTCCAAGAAGCCTTTAAAGAGAAAAAACAAACTTTTGTACAGAAAATAATTTTTCTTTGACAGAAAAAAAGAGAATTTAATAATTTCTGCAATTTTGTAAAAATTGCAAATTAAAAAAAATAAGATATCTTCTTAGAAAATATATTTTATATAGTTTACATTATGTATATAGATAAAAAAGAAGTGTCTACAAACTAAAAGGATTTCTTCATTTTTACTCTTTATTTTTTAAATTAATTTCTCATCCACACTAAATCTAAGTTTTTTTTTGTGTATCGTTAGAAAATAAAAAGAAAAGTTCTATGTACATTAGGGGACTTAGATTAATTTTATACATCGGGCATTATTTACCTTTTTTTGTTTTTCTGTTTCTAAATATACAAAACTTACATTTTTTTCATTAAATTCTTTTTACAAACGCCATTTTTTGTGTGTTTTGTAATTAAAAACTTTTTTTTCAGCTTTGTTCTCTTATTTTTCTGAAAAAGAATTTCCTGTTTTTTATTGCAAAATTTATTTCTCAGCAAAGTGAATGATTTTTTTTTTATTCTTCTGTCTCTCTAGAATGGATTTAAAATGGATTTTTTTCTTCTATTGATGCGGAATTTTTTTCATCTGTTTAATTAATTATTAAATTTTTAAGAAATCTCCCAAAATGGAAGAAGAATTATATATTTTTTCTTTAACAATTTATATATAAATCTATTTGGTGGTATGAGAGGTCTTTTGTTCTGCCCCAAAAGACATTTCTATCGAAACATAAACTAATTGTTAATTCCTACTCTTTCTACGTACCATCTACTAATTTCTCTCTCTCTCTTTTCATCTATTCAGCTGTAGAAAATTTATTAAAAATTCACCGCAATTTTTTTTAAATGGAAAAAATGTATTTGAAGGGATTATTTATTGAGTTTTTTTTTTTGGTTATTATTTTCTTATTAGAACAAAAGAATTTATGAGGGTGGCCAACAAACTATTTCATCTTTTTTCACTTTTCTGCAAATAATCTACTCGATTTTTTTTCTCATTTTTTTCAATATTTTTCTTGGCTTTTTTTTTTCCTACACAAAGTGTGTGACATTACGTTTAAAAAAAAGTTTGATGCATAACTTGCATTTTATTTTTATTAGGTTTTCTTAATAAGAATGAGATCAAATATTGTAGTTTTGTTGATTTTTTTTCTTTTACCTTTTCATCGTCCATCTCACGATCATTATGTGGGAGAAAAATGATTCTCTTTGTCAAATTTTTGTTTTTTTGTTAAGTCTCTTTGTATTTAGCTCTTTAGCTATTTTCCTTGTGATCTCTTGCCCCGCAGGACACGCGCGCGATCTTAAACGGTGGCAATGACAATCAGGAGGTGTGCAATGTCAGCCACACGATGTAGGAGATCGGGTGCAATACGGGCGAGATTTTCATTGGCAAAGTCACATGATGGGAAAATGTGGACAACATAGGCAGCTTGCTGGCTTCCCGGGGCGGCAATGTTCACAATCCCCGCTGCCTGTTTCTGCTGCAAATACGTTATGAAGCCCGTTGTGAGATTTGTGGATTGCTGCAGGACATCCATGTGATCACGTCCACACGGCAGAGCTAGGAGCATACAATGCTCATTGTCCGTCTAAAAAAAAACATTAAATCACAAAAGAAAAATTAATTTTATTAATGATTCCTTCTCTCTCCCTCCAAAGTCTCTCAGAAATTAATTAAAAAATTAACCTTCATAAATTGTTTATCGCGATCCTTAAAGGGTTATAAAATGGATTAAAAGTAACGACTTAGGCTTAAAATAATTGGGATTCCTCACCCTTTAAAACATATTAACGACTTTTGTATTAGAAAAGATCACATTTTGACAATTTTTTGTGTAGATTTCTAACGTTTAGTTTAATGATCACTTCCCAATGATTGTTGTGATATTAAAACATTTAACGATCATTTTCTAACGTTTAAGGTTTTATTTCCAATATTCAACATTTTTTTTTATAAACTTTGATAATTCTTTTCAAACGTTTGGATTTTTTTCTAAATTAAGTTTGACGTTTATTCTGCCGTTTAACTCTTGGAGGAGCCGATTTTCTGACCTTAAACTTTGACATAATATTTTCTTCTAAAAAGAAAATGATTTTTCTAAATTTTCTTTTCACGAACTTGAAGTAATTAAGTTTCCCTACACATATTGATAGAGAATTTATTAAGAAAAATTAAATAGATTTTATTTCTTGACAATTTAATAAATTGAATTGAACACGGTTTCCAGCAATATCCTCCAAGGTTAAAATTCATTTTCTAACGTTTGAAGGTTCTTTTTTTAAAGCTTCATGATCATTTTCTAAAAATGAGCAATCCGTATTTTATCGTTTGACTGTTCTTCTATAACGTTTGATAAATCTTAAAACCTTCGGATTTTTTTCTAACGTTTGAATGTTTTTAATCGTTCTTGAATGTTTTTGAAATTCGATGTTTTTCTTAAATTAGAAGATTAAAGTTACGTTTGAAGATTATTTTAAAGGACAATCCTTTTTTAGCTGTTTTTATCATTTGACGCTTATTCTAAAACGTTTGATAATTCTTCTCTAACTTTCTTTGTTTTTAAACGTTCTGAATTTATTTTCTTGAATTTAAAACTCTTTTTTTTTAAAGTTTGATTTTCATTTTCATTTACTTTATATTTCTTTTCTTCCGTTTGGAACAATTTTCTAATGTTTAACATTTTTTTCTTTGGAGTGTGATGTTTCTTTCCTAACGTATAAAATTATTTTCTAACTTTTGACATTCTTGTTTTAATTTTAAACGTCTATTCTAATTCCCGACCTTTCTTATCACGAATAAAAGTTTCATTTAATATTTTTAATGTAATTTATAGCCTGGAAATGTTACTTATTAACCCTCAAACTGATCCTTGTCACTGCATTGTTCTAAATTTAGTT
Organism: Lutzomyia longipalpis; assembly: GCF_024334085.1. Classification (NCBI taxonomy): domain Eukaryota; kingdom Metazoa; phylum Arthropoda; class Insecta; order Diptera; family Psychodidae; genus Lutzomyia; species Lutzomyia longipalpis. Next base: position 11,248,938 of record NC_074708.1, on the reverse strand, counting down.
CTTTTGGCAAATTTTACTTAACTTTCAGTAAAAAGAAATCAAAACTTAACAAAAAAAAAACGTTTAAATTCGGCCATAAGATAAATTTTAGAACTTTATTCACAAAATTTCAAAAAATTTATCGAAAACTTTTCGCAACAATTTGTAAAATCAAATAAAAATCCTAGAAATATCTCCTAAGCTAAAAGAAATGTAAATAAATTGCAGAGAAATTGTCCTTACCTGCATCTTTCGTGCCACTCCTTCAAGTTGTGTCTGCTCCAAACGCATCCGCTGGGCAATTCTCAGCGGTGGTGTTGACCCATCGCTATTGCACGGTAATGAATCCCCCGCAACTTGGGGATTTCCAAAGACAAAGTGCATCTGTACAGCCGCTTGGTCGTTCTTCAGCGCCAGCAATCCCTGCCACATCACCGGGTAACGCTGAAGTAGCATCATTAGTGAGTCTGCCTGTGGGGGCACCTGACTTGCATGTGGTGGCGTGGCTACTTGCAAATTACGCCCCGTGGGTGCTGGCATTGCTGGTACCAAAGTTCCATGACTCGGCATATTGGCATGACCTGGAGAGAAAGAAAATTGAAGTATTAATCGATTAATTTATGTTTTAAAAATATTATATTAGGAATGAGAATAAAAAAAATTAATTCCCTAAAAATTCTGTAGAAACTTTAAAAGAAAATAAAGCAACTTGGAGTTTGTACACTTTTCTTCCCGGAATAGTTTGATATGTTCCCGGAAAGTGCCATAAGTGGCTGAAAGTTGTGCAGTCATCCTGCCCATTGCATCAGGAAGTTTCTAAGGAATCTTAGGAACTTCCATTTCAACACCCGGCTGATCCTTGATGTCATTTAGGAGTCAAAATCTCAGTCTATAAAAATGCTTCATGCAATTGCAAAGGAGACTTCCTAAATAGACAGATTTTGACCCAGAGAGAAAATCAATGATCAATCGGGCGTTGAAAAGGAAGTTCCTAAAATCCCTTAGAAACTTCCTGATGCAATGGTCAGGATGACTGCACAACTTCCAGCCAGTTTTGGCACTTTCCGAGAACATATCAAACCGTTCCGGGAAGAAAAATGAATTCAAAATTTTTCAACGAATTGATTTCAAATTTAATTTTCAAACAAAGTAAACCGCGTAAAAAAACAATTTTCCCTCCACAATGCTTACTTGGAATGGATGCACGTGTTTCGCGTTCCTTCTCACGCTCACGCAGCTCCCGTTCGCGCTCCAGCGTTTTGGGATGCTGGGAGTACATGTGGGAGAGATTTGTTGGGGTTGTGGGTATATTTGGGGCTGGATAATTGCTCGGTGGATGACTCATTGGGGCCACTACACTGTGCGACGAAGGGCGATGTGCTGGTGGTGGTTCAGCCGGAAGGGGTCTCGCTGCAGCTGATTCATAGTAGCTGCGTGCTCCTGCGTCTGGATAGTGCGGATGGGGGATTCTCGTACCCGGAACGTACACCTGAGCCACTTGAGGTGAATCTAGAGGGGATAAAATTGAAAGTTTTAGCAAATTTCCGGGATTTTTCGGGAGATTTTCGTTGAATTTCTTTACCTGTTGCACGATCTTGTGGACTCTGTAAACTATGGGGGACTGCTGTTGTTGTCCTCGGGCCACTTGCTGGACGTCTCAGCTCTAGTGGTGGACTCGCAACGGATGTGTCGTCAATGTCATCATTCTTCTGATCTGCTGCTCCCGGAAGCATTGGTGATCTACTTGGAAAGAATTCAAAGGAAATTTTAAGAAAATTCTTTTATAAAAAATCAAAGAAAATAAAGAAATTTTTCTTACCTTGGCATGTATGGGATTCTTGCGCCATGATTCATGGCTTCCTGTGTTCGAATGTACGGATGATGGTACATCATGATGTGATGATCACGAGGAACTCCACGCAATGGAACAGGTGGGTATGGTCCATCTCCCTGCAGAGAAATTAAATCAAAAGAAAATTCCATTGAAATATCTCCGGAAAACTCACAAAATTCCTTAAAAATAACTTTCAAAAACTTCTCAACAACAACGGATAATTTACCGGGGTTATGGGAGATGCCTGCTGATGAGCAGGTGGTGGACTCTGTGACCTTGTTATGCCATAGCTTATTTCATTGTGCTACACAATGTCAAAGTTCACAGACAATTTGTTTTTTTTGTTTGTTTCAAGAGCAGCGTCCAAAGAATATCAATATTTAGTTTTTTTTTTCTTATTTCCGGAAGATGTTAAAAGATTAAAAGAATAATAAAAAAAGGATTCTAAACTCACCAGACTTGCTTCGAAAGCTGGAACAGGTAGACCAGCTTGTAGAATATGTCCACGAGCTTGTCCTTGTGGGCTAATTGGTGGTACAGTGATTCTAGAGCTGCTGGCACCTGCAAAACGCAAATTAAAAAAATCAATAAGAGTCCTGAAAGTTCCCGGATTGTTTGCTTTCCCTTACCTGTGACAATTGGCTGCTGACTGGTGAGATGTGGCTGCTTTGGTGGTGGACTAGCCACAGCGCCTGTGAGTATTTGTGGAGATTGATGCAGCCCCATGACCCCCTTGCTCTGTGGCGGCATCCCCGGTGGGAGAATCTGTGCTGTAGCCGATTGAATGTGCTTCGTAGCCTGATGAGCAGCACTGGGGGCAGCCAGGAGTTGTGGTTGTGGCTGCTGCTGTGCCCCAAGAGGCTGATTCAGCTGCAATGGTTGTTGCTTCACCACCAAATGATGCTTTTGCTGCGCCATAGCATGATGCTGCTGCTGCTGCTGCTGCTGTTGCTTAGCCAGCTGCTGCTGATGATGCTGTATCTGCTGCTGCACTTGCATATGCTGCTGCTGTTGCTTTGTCAAATTCGCCACGGATTGTGATTGAATTTGCTGTGGCGGTGGCGGTGAAGCCTGCACCATTTTTCCACTCTGCAACACCGTCGCATACCCACTTGGGGGCGGCTGTGGCATCATCTTTCCCCCATGAATAACCATCTGTGGTTGTTGCTGCGGTGATGGTGCCCCTCCGTGGGGAGATGGGGGTGGTTGCACACCAGGAACACCCTTCTGTGGCATATGAATGGGTTGTGGAGACGGCTGAGCCTGTTGCTGTGTTATTGTGATCTGCTGCTTCATCTGTGGTGGTGCTGGTTGTTGATGTTGCACAACACGCGGAGATAGCGTCGCAGCGGAAGATGCAGAACTCACCGGAGGAACGTTTATTATGAGATTGTGTGGCATTCCTGGGTGTCCATGAGGTGGTTGTTGCATTGTTTGCCCTGCATGTGATTTCTGCTGTGGCTGAGGCATATGCTGCTGCTGCTGCTGATGCGGTGGTGGATGTTGCATCAGCTTCACCTGCTGATTCTGCATCACAACACTCGGCACCGATTGGGGGGTACTCTGAATTGACTGTGGTGCCTTTATTTGCACCTGCTGCTGCACACTTGTTGGTGGAAGGTGATACTGTGGCCCCTGTGTGCCAGGTTGTTGCTGTTGTGGCTGCCCTGGGACTCCCGGATGGGGTTTAGATGTCGTTTGAATGACAATAGGCTTGATTGTGGCCTGAGAACTCAACATGTGCGCCTTCAGTGGATGTGGACGCATCTGTGGTGGTGGTTGGGAGGTGCTTGTGATTATTGTAGTTGCCGTGGATGCTGGATGCACCGAAATTGGAGCCGGTACGGACATTGGGATGGGTATTGGAACATTTGTAACTGTTGTTGATCCCACTGGCTTCCCAACCATCGTACTGGTGGGGAAGTTTTGCGAAACAACTGAAACAGTTGCTATATTTGGATTTGTCTGTGCAACTGAATGCTGTGGTTGTGGATGAGGTATCTGTGGGGGCAACTGAGGCTGAGGCAATTGTTGATGCGGTTGTTGTTGCTGATGCTGATGCTGCAAATGTTGCTGTTGCTGTTGATGCTGGGGCGGATGATGCTGAGGCGCATGATGTGGCTGCAATTGAGGCGGATTCTGTTGCTGCAACTGCTGTGGTTGATTTTGTTGTTGCAACTGCTGAGGTTGAGCTTGCTGCTGCGATTGTGGTTGATTAGGTTGCATTTGCTGCGGTTGACTTGGTTGCATTTGCTGCTGCTGCTGCTGCAACTGTGGTGGTTGCTGCTGCTGCAGCTGTTGCTGTGGCATTTGCTGCTGCACCTGCTGCTCTGGATGGTGCGTTTGTCTCACAACACCAGCCCCTTCGGGTTGCTTCATCAACTGAGGAGACATTCCCTTCAGCATTTGCTGATGTTTTGCCATCATTTGTGCCGCTTGACTTCCTGATCGTGGCACCGGAATGTACTGCCCTTCCTTACTCTGACGCATCACCATCAATTCCCCAGTTACGGGATCAATGAGCGTCGTTGGGTTCTCTCCTGGTTGCCCATCGGGTTTCAATGGAACAACGGTCGGGTGTGGCAACATTTCCACCTTCTTCGGTTGCTCCGGAACAGGTTGTGGTGGTTGTTCCGTCTTCTCAGCAGTTAGATTTTCCGGTATTTCAATCTTCTTCACCTCCACAACGGGGATTTTCTCCTCCACAACTGGTTCAGCTTCCATCTTCCTCTCCTCATTGCTATCCGTGGATGTTTCAGAGAGTTTCCTGTCTTTATTGCGACTACTACTCCTATTTGCCCTTGGGGACTTCCGGACGTCCACATTGGGCAATTTCTCCGGAATAATTGGCTTGACAGGAGCCACGGGTGCCGGGGAGAGGTTCATGGTGCTCCTAGTTGTCCTCCGTGGGGGTGTTACACTACCAGCTTTCGGGGAATTCGTCACATTCTTCACAACATCCTCAATGACATCATCCACCGTACTTCTCCCATCACGCTCCAACAGTCGTCGTGATTTACGCGTATTGGCAGCTGGTGATGTGAAATCATCTCCGGATGGTTGTGGTGGACTCGGATTGGATGACTGTGAAACTGGTGAGGCTTCTGAGACTGCAGGAGGTGGAATGGGCATTGTGGGTGGCGCGGGTGTTGCTACAGGAGCTGCCGGAACATTCGGTACGGGACTCTTGATGGTCAGAATCAACCTCGGACGTCCATCATCACCTACCGCAGCTTTTCCGGGATTAACCTCCTCCCCAGAATCCTCGTGGAATTCATAAACATCCGATTCGGAATTCTGATTGCGCGTTTTCCGTTCCGCTGGCGTGGACGTCGATGGAGTAGCCGGAGATGGGGAAACATTGGCCAATGTTCCTCGTGTCACGCGCCCACCCTTTCGACGAACTGCCGTCTTTCCACCACGACGAGTCTGTACTCCACCAGCCTGAGCTTCCGCACCTGCCATTGCTTCCGGAGATTCGATGTTGTTGTTATTGTTATTTGCAGGTGTTTTGAGGGATTCAGCACTCTCAGACACTTTCCTACCACGCGTGGCACGTCCGCGTTTCTTTGAGCCATCTTTTGCATCAGGATTATCACAAACACCTTCATCGAACTCCTCTTCAGCTTCTCCTGCATCTGGCTGTGCTTCCTGAGGTTTAGCATCAGGACCATCAGCCACAGGCGGGGGCTCCTTCTGTTCTGTCTCCATCTTTGCACTCTCCTGCGTACTTTGATTCTCTTCTGCCCACTCTGTGGTCTTTGTGGTAGCCTCAGAGCCTTCCTCTGACGTATCTTCGCCCGAACACAAAGCATCAACCTTCTTAATCACAGATTCAATGTTAACCTCCTTGGCGGACCAGTAGTCACTGTCTTCCTTTGAATCTTGCTCCATTTGTTCATCAGTCACATTGGAGAGTTTGATAACATTCTCCTCCGTGAGAAGGGATGTATTCTCCTGCCCGGATGACGTTCCAGACTTTATGACTGACGAATTATCTTCCTTTGGCTTCTGTTTATCCTCTTCTGGCATTTCTGTGGTCGCAGTTGGTTGCTCCTTGACCTCCTTCTTCTCTGCCTCGGACTTTGTTGCCTGAGAACTTGCCGGAAGGGTTGTTGTTGGTGTAATTGTGGCCGTTGGAACGACCTGAACAGTGCTCTTGGGTGGAGTTTGTGGTGTTGGAAGAGTTTGCTTCACAACTGACGGATACATCAGAGGTTGTGGTTGTTGTTGACTCTGTGCAGACGGAATTTTTGCCTGCTGGCTCTGATGAATGACAATATTCGACGGCTGCTGATGCCTCACAATCTCTCCGGACTTGCTGACACCCTGAATAATTGACTGCTGCTGCTGCATTTGTTTCTGTTGATTCACAATTTGCTGATGAATCTGCTGCTGCACAAGTTGCTGTTGCGCCAATTGCTGCTGCTGAGCCAATTGCTGCTGTGCCAACTGCTGTTGTTGCTGCTGCTGCTGCTGCTTGGCAGCTAGCATTTGCTGATGCAGTATCTGATGCTGCTGAATCTGCTGCAAATGCTTCTGTTTCTGCAGTGTTTGGTGATTTGGATAGTTTTGCGGTTGTGGCAGCTGCAGGATTACTCCTTTCGGGAGTTTTCCCTCCAATTCAGGCGCCTGCTGCTGAGCAACTGGTTGATTTTGTGGCTTTGGGAGTTGCGTCATAATTTGTCCCGTTTGCTGTGAAACAATCTTCGGGGTGACTTGAATTGCAGATGGAGCAGCTGTCTGCACCACCCTCACCACAGTCTGCGGGGGCATCTCCTTTGTGTGTGGCTGCGTGGCAGACGGTTGCTGTGGCTTCTGCTGACTCGTTAGCGGTGGCTGCATCGCGGATTGTGGCATTGGTTTGGAGATTGGCGTGAGAATGGGTGTCACAGGGACGCGATTTAGCATGAGATTGTTGTTCATTGGATGCTGACCAGATGGTGAAAGCATCTGCCTCTGTTGTTGTTGCTGCATCATATGCTGCGCATGGATTTGCTGCTGCTGCTGATGATGCGTTGGTATTGTAGCGGGGCTCAATTGCTGCCTTGGCGATTGAGGTTCCTGCGCGCGCAACATTGGGGTCGGACTCAGCTGAGATGGTGGCTTCCCGAAGGCTTGAGGTTGCTGCTGTCGCGGAGATGCCAAACGTGGATCTCCAGCAGCATTTCTCGGCGACATCATCACACCAATTTGCTGGTAAACGTAGTGCGGTTGCTCGGGGATATTTATTGTGGGTGGTTGCATCAAATACGGACCCGGAGGACGTGGTGGTTGCTGAATCTTCTGCCCCTGAGGCTGTTGCTGCAGGAAATGCTGCGGTTGGGATGTCTGAGGTGGATGTGTGGGTCTCATTGCATTCTGATAGATCAACTGTGGCCGTGGGGATGTAATAATGTTGCTGGCACGTGTCAAAGGTGGATTGGTTGTCACAACAATTGTTCCCGATGAAGCTGGAATAACCTTCACCGAAGGATTCTCCACAATACTCGCCTGCAGTGGCTGTGGTGCTGGAGTCTCCACAATCTTTGTCGGAATGGACACTTGGACGGGAATCTGAACAACTTTCGAAATGGCAACTTCGGGAATTGCAGCCGGGGACTGACTGACAGTCTTCGTGATGACAGAAGTTCCCGTAACTGGGGGTGTTGTGACCTTCGGAGCAGGTGATGGTGGTGTCTTCTCAGCTGTGGCTTCTTTGGGTGATTCCGTAATCTTTGCCTTCTCACTCGCTTCCTGACGCAATGCAGCCAAATCCACATCTGGCGTCTTTGGTGGCTGATCAAATCTCAACCCACTCGCACCAGGTTCCTCCTCTTGCTCCTCCGTGTCTGTGTCAATTTGCAAATCATGCTCAGATTGGGGTGTATCGGGTTTCAAGTCCATATCCTCAGCATTGAGACTCTGAACGGCTTTTCGCATCTCTTCAGCATCCTCCTCGGGAATTACTGGATCCTGCACAAGAGCCGACGGGCTCTCCTCAATGTTCGAAGGGGTTTCATAGCAATCCGTGTAGTCCGGTGCATTTGAAGAGCCAAAACTCTCTCCAAGTAGAGCAGCAACGGCATCTTCAGTTTCTTCCTGCGAAATCACCACACGGGATGTTTTGTCGTCTGCTTTATCGCCCTCTGAACCTTTTGATGATGTGTCAGGATCCAAGAGTTCTGTCTTATCCTCAATCTCAGCCACTTTCTCAGGCTGTGTTGTTGTAAACTCCGTACTGATGGACTTAACAGCATACTCATGGATTTTCTCATCAACTTCCCCTCCAAAGCCAGGAATAAACTTCTCGGGTTTCTTCTTTGCATCCACATTGGATTTTCCAGGAGTTATGGGAGTCTTTAGTGTGGAATTTATCGGTCTTGTTTCTCTATTCACTGAGGCCACGGAGAGATTTGAATTCTTCGGCGGCGGAGGACTTTCTTCCAGTAAGCACGGCAAACTTGGTGATTGTTTGCTCAACTTCTGCTCATCCAGCAATTTGTCAACATTGGGAATCTTTGTATCAACCGACGATTTAGATTGATGATGTTCACGCCTCTGATGCTTCTCCTCCTTGGAGCGCTTCTTCTTTTTCTTCTTCTCCTTCGAGCGATGCTGCTCCGCGGAAGTTTCCTTCTCCTTATCCTTGGACATTACATTCTCAATGCTATCATCACCATCAGTGAAGCGGAAGACATCCATGACGTCGCCAACACTTCCACGTGGTTCTGCTTTAACTGTGGGAATCTCATCGAGTTTTGTGTCCATATCCTTGAGCAGCTGAGCTTCGAGGGCACGTCCTGCTTCATCGAGATCCACACTATTTTCATCCTCTTTCACAGCAGCAGCTGCACGATTCTTCTCACGTTCCCGACGTTTCTTCTCTTTGCGCTTCCGGGATTCATCTTTGTGGCGTTCACGCTCAGATTGCATGGGGAGCACAGTTGAGGCGGATTTGAAATCATCACCAGAGATCCCTTTGCAGGGATACAAAATTCCACTCTCCACCTTAATCTCATCCTTCTTTGCATTCTCACTTGTCGCTTCAAAGATACTCGCCATGGATGTTGACAAGGATGACGAGACAGGATCCGTCTTAACCATATCGGGAAATGACTGAATTGTATCATCATCGGAGATTGTTCCGAAGATATCCTCCATCTTTTCACCTTTAATGAATCCTCCTTTCTGATTATTGTAGGATTCTCCTTTATTCTTCTTATTCTTCTTCACTTTACCACTCCGTTCATCGCGGAATCTCTCCCGATTCTCGTAATCTTCCTTCGAGAGACGATCACGTTTCTTCTCTTTGCGACTTGAATGCTTCTTCTTCTGCTCTGGCATCACGGTGCTCTTCTTTAGTTCATCAAAGAGATCTAGTGGAACTTGCTTTTCCATCTTCACCTCCTCCAGGACTTTCATACACTTCTCCCCGCTGGATGAGATGGATTCATTGGGTGTTGTTGGTGGGACACTCTTCTGACGCTTTTGCTTCTTCTTGTGCTTCTTCCTCGTGTCTGGGCTGAAGAGCTGATCAAAGGGATCCTTCTGATTTGTACTGTTAATGCTAACGTCATGCTCATCGGATGAAATGTTGCACAAATTATTCTTGTACACATCCAACTCATCCTTTGGCTCCTGCTTGATGGCTGTGGATGAGAGAAGATCATTCCCAATTGAATGGTTGTCCTCACTTTCACTGCGATCAAACAATTTGCCCCGATTTGGTTTATCATCCATCTCCGTCTTCATTTCAGTCTTAATCTTCATCTCTGCATCAGCCTTCTCCTCTTTGATCTTCGCTAATGCTTCATCCTCAGAGCTATCCGAAGCAATTCGCGTTGATCGTGAATTCTTCCTTGATGTGATCTTTCGTCGGGGTTTCTGATGAATTGCACTCGCCTCGGAGCTCTCACCATCACACAATTCATTAATCTTATCCCGATTGTACTGCAAGCGACGGATTTCACCTTCGGAATCGGAAATCATTTCCGTTTTGGGCAGACGATTGACTGGCATCTCATCTTCGCTGGATGAATTGATTTTCTTGTGATTCATGCCCGACTTTACGGATCTTCTGTCATCCATTTCACTGTCGGTGTCATCATCCCAGCTCGTTGAGCGCTTCTTCTCCTCACGCTTTGCACGGGATTGCTTGAGTTGCGTGAATTTCGCCTTGATCTTCTTCTCTTCCTCCTGACGCTGCATATTCTTGCAACTGCGCGCCTTGACTTTGTCATACATGGAGATGTACGTTGGCCCCTCGTCGGGAATATCAAAAATGGAATGCTTCTTCGGTTCATCCGAATCATCGGAGTCACTTGTGTTGTTCATCTTTCGTGGCTTTCCTCCCTTCCTGCCATTATCCGAAGCTGATGAGCACTTCATTGAGATCTCTTCGGTGGTTCCACGACGTTCTGTGCGCTTCTTGGCCTCACCACCCTCCTTGTTGCGCATGTCGTGCTTATTGAAATCCCCCATAAATTCCTGCTGAGAAATTTCACTCAGAGATCGCTGCTTATCGCGCTTCTTCTCACGATGCTGCTCCTTCTTCTGTTGCCTCTGCTCCTCCTCACTCGATCGCATATCCATTTGCTCGAGGAAGTTCGATCCTCGCTCAGACGGAGAACTCATCTCGTGCTCAATGTTGTTCATGTGATGATGATGATCCTCGCTACGGGTACGATTTGACTTGGATTTATGCTTATCCCCGCTACTCTTGCTACTGGATTTGCGATCGCTCTCCTTCTTGCAGCGCTCCTCGTTGGCAGGACGATCTTCACCATTTTTTGTCGCTGGCACACGATGCTTCTCCTTGTGGTGCTTTGTCTTTGACTCACGCGTGATCTCTTTGCGATCCGTTGACATCTTTCGGTGCTCATTGACCGTCTTGAGGCGCTTAATCTCATCCAGATCGTAGTTCTCTTGTGAACTGAGGCGACGTTTGTTGATTGATCGCGATGGGGAGGAACTTCGGGATTTATTCCTCTCCCTGCGCTTCCCGCCAATTTCATCGTACTTCTCATACGACGATGTACTTTCAGCGAAGGATTTTTCATGATTCTCCCGATTTTCCTTGTCTTTGGCTTGATGACGTCTCTCCTCCGCCTCACGACGTTCATTCTCCTCCCGCTCAAGTTCAGCTTTTCTCTCATTCTCAACACGTTCACGCTCTTCGCGCTCTTTGCGTTCCTTCTCTTCCTTCTCACGACGTTCCTCTTCACGCCTTTTTGCCTCTTCCTCACGTTCACGTCGCTCCTTCTCCTCAATCTCAAGACGTTCCTTTTCCTCACGCTCACGTCGCTTCTCACGCTCCCTCTCCTGACGGGCTTTCTCCTCACTCTCACTGCGATCTTCCTCCGCAGGATGATTGTGATCAGTCTGATGGTGCTCTGTGGCATTATTGTCTGATGACGATTCACTTGGAACTTTTCTACGATCGAGACTATCTGGCCGTCGTTTTGTCTCCTCCTTGGCTGGAATGGTTGTGGTGGATGCCGTGCAATTGTGTCGCTTCCCACTGTCTTCCTTCTCGGGAGGAGGCTGAGATTGCTGCAAAGGGAAAGAAAACAAAATGAATTTTAGTTAAATAAAATTCTGAGAAGAGAGAAAATAATAATTTCCAACTCACCGCATCTTCTTGATCGTCTTTGGCGAGAAAGGTTTTCGTCGTGCCTGAATTTGTACTGCCAGGTAGGGAGGTGGATTTATTGAGGACGCGATTTGTATGCCCGGACGTCGTGGATTTCTCCTGCAGACTGATACTCTTCGTGATTGGGGTTGTTTTGGCTTTAAACTCGGGCTGCGCTGGCGCGGCAGTTGGAGTTGTCGGCGGTTGCGGACTCGGAGGTACAGCTGGTGCTACCTGAGGTGGCGGAGCTGGTGGATGACTCGGGAATGGATACTGAAGCCCCTTAGCTGGTGCCATGACCGGAGTATTGGGCTTTGGCGTCACCGGCGATGGGGATGGGCTACTGTAGGGTGATGACATACCCCCAAGGGGGCTATTGAGTGGCGATGCCGTGGAATTTGTGAGTCTCGTCACAGCGGCTGGAGATGGGAAAATCGGTTGACCAGCTACGGTGGGTGTTTTTGCACTTCCCGGCGTTCCGGGGAGGGGTGACGTGGCCGCCGCCGTCTGAATGGAGGTCATTCGTGCAAAGTTGAGATACTCACGGGGTTCGTATTTGTCACCGATGTTCTCCAGACGTTTGGAATCTTCGTCAAAGATGGACTTCTTGGCCAGCACAGAACGAACAATGTCCGATGGCTGCACCTCATTCACATCGAGATCTAAGAATTTGTGCCTGTAGTTTGTACCTGTGCTCGTGGTGCTTCCACTACTATTCCCACTGCCACTCCCCTCGGGAACTGCAACTGTCTTCACGCCACCACTCTCTGGAGCTGGTGTGCTGCCCATTGGATGCCCACGGGTGGCATTATTGCCGTTCCACTTCTCAAACATCTCATCGAGTGTCTTTATGCGTTCCTCGAGGCTGGGACTGCAGCTGGGCGCCACTTCGCTGTCGCTGCTGTTGCTACTGAGCGATGGCGGTCGTAGCGGGCTGGCAGGTGGTTGTTCAATACCACTGCCACTTGTTGGCGTACCGGAGATCGTTGTGGGTGGAGGCGGATGCCCTCCATGGTGATGATGGTGATGATGATGATGGTGACTGTGGTGCGAATGGCCATGGTGATGGCTAACCTTGGGACTCGACGCCACGAGAATACTGTTTGGCGGTGGACTGGACAGTGAATGTGCAAGACTAGAGGATGCTGTGGCAGCGGTGGCAGCAGCTGTTGTAGAAACCACCGTTGTAGATGTGGTCGTGGCAGCTGCTGCCGCTGCCGAAGATGCCGCCGCTGCTTGGGCAGCAAGACGATTTTGGAGGTAGAACTGGGCAGAGAAGCGTGGCAGGGGCAGAAGCATGGGTTCATGCGGTCTCTCACGCGGAATTCGTCGTGGTTCCGTGGGTACGGTATTTTCGGGTCTTTCGTCGCACAGTGGCGTACCAGGGCGTGACCCATCGGCACTTTCGCCCCCAGACGCCTCGTGACTGTGGTGAGAGTGCAACTGATGCCCCCTGCCACGGGATGTGTGATGATCACTGTCCCCGATGGAACTTGTTTTCCTACGCTTGCACAAAACATGGGGGGTGGTGTAGCACATTGAACCGGCCCCGTGATCGTGGTGCCGACCACCGTTGTCCGTAGACGGGCGCCGATTGAGCGAACCCGCCGATGCGGCCAACTTCTGGCTGCACTCCGATAGGCGTCTCACCTCAACTTTCCGGTGCGGATGGGATGACGCTCCCTGATGGTGGTGTATCAGTGAAGATTCAAGACTATGGTTAATACTAGCATCACAGATGGAGTCACTGATTACTACATTATTATTTTGTACAATGGATGAGGAGGATTGGTGCGACACTGCCGTGTCATTTGTCATCATTGTCGAATCGTAGCGTATTCGCTTCTTTGGACTCATCACTTCATCACCACTCGACGGGCATTCTTCCAGCTGCTCAAGGAGGTGCACACGCTCCTTCTGCAGGTGCCGAATGTCCCCAGGGCTCTTCTCACTGCGTCTCCTGGCTGGTGGTACATCCACACCAGCATTGCCACCGTCGACACGTGGTGGGGATTCACTACTCCCACCACGCTCGCCTACGGCACGCGTGTATGATGTGAAGACATCCCCTGAGCCACTGTGATCGTATTCTCCATCGTGTGATGCCCCCGAACCTTGACTGTACTCATCGTAGTTCCTCGATCTGCGATCACTGTATTCGCCATCGTAGAAGTCAACGGTGTTGTAGCGCATCACACGTGGACGTCCAGCCCCACGGGGTGTTGTGCCACCGGATGATGAACGCTCCAGCACCCCTGACACGGGACTTGCAGCTCCACTATTGGCACCAGGTATACTCCCATGACGACTAAAGGAGGACGTTCGAGATCGCGGTGGGGCATCGTAGCGACTAAATCTCGCCGTTGTAGCTGCAGCTGTACCCTCGAAAGGTCTCACAGCAGCCACGGGGGTTGCCGTAGCTGTTGCCTGAGCCTCAAAAGTAGCCGGAGGACCACGTTCAGGCAGCGTTGTCTTGTCCATTTTATCGAAAAATGCATCTTGACACTCTCTCGAGGCAAAATCCACCTGAAGCTTCCGTCCACGCAGCACAATCCCGCGCATCTCCTTCACCGCCAGCTGGGCATACTGGATCTGTTCGAAAAACACCAATGCCAGCCTGCGATCCTTGTCAATTGTCACCTGAGACACAGGGCCAAAACGTCCAAATTGCGTCGTGAGGTAGCTCTCACTTACCGTGTCGGCTACCCCATCGATCCACACACAATTCGTCGGCATGGATTTACCAAAACCCAATTTGATGCGATTATTGCCCAAGTGCTCACCATCCATCTTCCGCATTGCCTTCACCACACTCACAATGTCAGCGTACTGGCAGAAGGCATACGAGGAGATTCCCTGTTTCTTCACATCAATCTCAATGATCTCCCCGAAATTCTCAAACTGCTTCCGAATGTCCGAGCTCGTGATCTCCTTCTCGAGATTCCCAATGAAGAGGGTACGTGTGGACTTGGGGTGGTACTCATCGAGTTCCGCTTCGTATGGCCTGAACTCGTTGTCATCCACATCGTAGCCCTGATAGGGAGCAACTTCAATTTTGCACCCAAAGAAGAGTTTATCGTGACTCACTTCTAGGGCTTTCTCCACATCATCGGCCTTCTTGAAGCACACCAGGGCATACCTGTCTGTACTCTGCCCAACAACCTTCACCCACGTCACCTTCCCGTGCTTCTTGTACTCGTGAAAAAGCCCATCCTTGAGGGATGTATCCGATGAGCGTGCTGGAAGATTTCTCACACAAATCGCCAGTGGTCGGTTGTCATCACTGTGCACGGCGGGATTGACTCCACTACTCCCAGAACTCGATCCCGTACCACTCTGACTCCCACGTGTTCTCGTACCCATCTCACCACTTGCCAAATTCCCACTTGGACTACTACTGCTACCGTGGGAATTGGACGATGAACTATTGGTACTACTGCAACTGCTTGGAGATCGTGAATGAGATCGTGAGGATAAACTCCCACCACAGGGTGATTCAGAGCCCGAACGGCTCTTCTTCTTCTTCATATTGCTATTGCTCATGCCACTCACGGTGGACGATGGGGTCTTGTTGATGGATGACGCCGTTTCCGACGTTTCCGAATTCCTCCGTTCGATCCGATGATCCAACCCCGTACTACTCAGCGGCAGATCGTAGCCACTACTGGCTGAATCCCCAATGGATGACGTGGAATTGCAAACACCACTCACACCCGTCGTATACCGTGATGATCCCGATCCTGGGGCACCTCCACTTGGATTACCCACGTTTGTGGCTGAATTACTCTCATACCACGAATTTGTAGGTACTCTGTGATGATTTACAGGGGCAGATCTGCAAGGAGAACAAACATAGAAAAAGAATTCTTAAAGACAGAGATCCTTTCTCCACAGCACAGCAGATCACAACACAGGTGCAAGAAATGAATTAGAGAGAGAAAAAAATCAAGAGAAAATACCACAAATTATCAAGAAACTACAGACAGGACGGAGCAATAGATAACTTTCTGTGACTGATCATCAATCTTTCTCTGCATTTATGGAATTATCTCCACATGCTCCTTGGGAGATTGTTGAGGTACAAACAACAACAACAACAAAAAGATCTCATGTTTTCGCATCATTCCAACCATCATTGCAGATCACACCAATCACACCGTGTGATAACTCCACAGACAAATTGGTGGATGATCAATTGGAGGAGAAAGAAAAGATCGGTAGAACAGTAAAAATTGCTTCACTCCACTACAGCATAGTGAGTGAGTAAATTATATTGGATGTTCTCCATAAGATTAATAACAGACAGAAATAACTGTTGTAAATATCATTTAATTGAGGGAACTTTTTCATTTCCATTTCCCCATCCACGTGAGGAGGGAATTACTTTGCGCCAACAACTTAAGAAAGATCAAATAGATCTAAAAGGGGCAAGTAACTATTGGAATTTTCTGGGTCGAAATGTGCTTTTAGAATAATTCTTAAAAAATCATTTTAAAGGAAAATTCATTTAGATCTCTAATAAAAATATTGGTTCCCAAATTATTCCCAAAAAAGAGTAAAAAGACACAAAAAGCTTCATTTATTTGCCCCTCAAATTATTCTCATAAATTACCCCCTCAACCAACGAGCAAGTAATGGCGCAAATGCTTTTTATCCATCCTTCCTGACTAGGTTGTAATTTTTATCTTTCAGCTTTTTTTTTCACCTCTCCATCCTACTTTAATGTAATAATTAATGATCGGAAAGCACTCTAAAATACCAGACTGTGTAATACAATTAATGTGATATGTGATTAAGTAAATTGCCCCCACATATATAGTATTGATCTCGTGATGATCTTATCTCGCGGAATTTGACTTCTGTGTTGAATAAACTATGATTTTGCTAAATTTTCATTTGATGGTTGTTTTCTTGACGTGGTTAGTTTAGCTTTTTTTTTTTTTTTTGGTCAACCAAAAACCAGGTCATTATACTGCCTGAAAGAGAAAAAGAAATTGACGGAATCCAAAAATAGACAAAAATTGTAAGTTAAAAAAGAAAATAATCTAAATTCATTGTATTGAAATTGAAAATAAAATCTCCTTCAAAGGACCACAGAAGAAGGCGAGGTGATTCGCCGAAAGCTCTGGTAAAAATTGTGTTTCTCTCGGATTGACACGGACCCTTGACGCCCCCGGAGAGAGCACCTCAGCTCCCACCAAAAAAAAAAAAAAGCTAAATTTTCATTAGTCTACGGTTAATGTACTATTTTCACATTATACTTGATTAATATAAAACTTGATTCATGTATAAAAATTCTCTGCATTATTTGGCTCTCATTAAATAATTATTTTTCTCTCAATTTTGTAATTTTTGAAGGAGTCTATTCACTTTTATTCACGATATACTTGGAGCTACAAGACAGAAAAAAATCTTATTGAAAGGCACATCAAACAGTTCAGAAAAGCTAAGCTGATATTTTATTTTTCATTAAAATTAATTAGAAAGAAAAACTATTGAAAGCTTTGCAGAAAAACTCATAAACCACGCCCCTCTTCTATTTTATTTTCCCTAAAGCATATGCATCAATACTTGAATTGATATTTAATAGAAAAAATTCCTCTGTCAAAATGAGGTGATTTTTTGTATTTTTATAATAAATTAATCCTCAATAAGATTCAGTTTTTTAACGGAAAAAAATGATCATGATACGAATAAAATTGAATAGACTCCTTTTTTGAGCTTTTAAAAGAAATTCAAGGATAAATGACAAACCTGTCGATCATATAGGGGCCATTGCGATACAGACGATCCCGTGCTCTGCCACGAACATCCGTCGAATGGTAGTTGTTGGGACGCCTGATATACTGATCGGGATCAGTGGTGCTCCTTGAATTTCTTTCATAGAATGAAGTCCTCTCAAAGTTGGACGCATGCTCGTCCGCACCACTACTGGGAACGGAGCCGGTTGCCCCGCTGCCACCACCACAGCCACCGTGACTATTACTGGAGGGAAATCGTGATGCCACCGAAGTGGATCCGGTGGAATACTGTTGCTGCGCGGCTGTGGGTGACGTCGCCGATGCGACTCCGCCACCCGTACCGCCACAATTTGATGCTACACTACTACCACATATTGAACTAGATGATGAACATGAAAGGGGTGAACTACCGCCACTACTCAATACCGCCGCTGACGGTATCGACGATGGCTCATAGTACTCGGTGGTTAATATACGATCGTCAAACTTATGCTCGGCCGTGTGGGCCTTCGAGGCGCTCTTGATGTCCATGAAGGCAACCGTAGCACACACACTATTACCACTATTAACACTACTTTTGCTATTACTTGATGAATTACTACAACTGTTCGTGGGAATTTGCAACAATTCCGACTGCTTTCCACTGCCACCAGACGCTTGGCAACTTCCACCATGTTGCTGCTGCTGCATCGATGGCAGCCCACTGCATGTGGTTCCTCCACTGCCCGAAACACCTCCAGATGCTGTTGTTTGACAACTATCACCAGTATTACAGTTACTACTACTATTACTACCACTATTTGTTGATCCACCAGCCACTGTGGTACTTCCACAGGGTGGGGATCCACCACTCGGTTCATCCACATTTCCATCACCGCCACTTTCTTTGCCACTCGAAGCACTTGGCACACCTGACACGGACGACGGGGTGGCGGTTGCGGAGGCAGCGGAGGACGATAAACTACCGGCCACTGATGACGCTGAATTTGTGAGAATTTTGACACTTTGAACTCGCCCATATCTGGAAAAAGAATAAGAATAATCTGCGTTAAGAAAAATTCTTTTCATTCTAATTTTAATATTTATTTATTGATGCATATTAATAGGTTCCTTTGCGGTCATTGACGTCTTAGTGATTACTATTGGATTACTTGATAAAACGGCAGAAAGGCTCTAGAACTTTTGTAAAAATTCTATAATCTAGCTCACTTTGTATTCTAGTCTTAATCTGAATTGATTGATAAAACGACTGGAAAAGTTCATTGGTAAATTCTCACTTAATTCGAATTCCCTTCTCAGTGGATCTTTGATGTAAGGTAAATTTGAATTAGATTATAGATCAATTTATTTGATAATTCAAACTCATAATCAGTTGAGTCATTCATAAATTAAATGAAATCCATAATAATCAATTTTTCTTTCTAGTATTTTTTTCTCTCACTGCAATCATGACTATAAGTATACCTATATTTATATATAGCTGAAAGAAGCGGCTTGAAAATATCCTTGAATTTCAAGAGATTATATGCCGGTATATTACTGAATTCCCCTTCTTACGCCATAATTACTGTTTTTCAATTGATTTCAATTTCCGAAGATGTTCTTCAACATTTCCGCTCAATGGGATGCAAAAGTTGGATGGAAAATCAATAAGAAATTATTTTTTATTCTTCGCATTTTTCTCATGAATTCATTTCCAAATAAATAAATAGAAATAATCCATAGAATACAACTCAAGTCTATAGTTAGAATCACAAGCAGGAGTTTCTATAAATAACTAAATAGTGAATTTTAATTGCTATTTGCATAATGGAGAGAAAAAAATCAATAGACGAGGAAGTGCAAAAGAAAACTCCTTTAGCACTGTCAGTTCGAAGGCATGATTCTTGATGGAAAGATTGTGCATTTGAAGAGCGAAGGAAAAAAGTGTTTAAACAGCGAATTGGGGTTCTCAAAGAGATTTATTTATTCATTTGGACTTAAAATAAAATCTCACAATGAAATAGATTCACTAATAGGCAATAAAATGTCTAGAGCAGAGATAGAAGAAGAAAAAAGTCTGTAACACAGAGAATATCTTAACTCTATAATCGGTCATATTCATTGAATGAGAGATGATTGTACAACGAGATAAACGAGCTTAAGAGACTCTTAATCGGTCAAGTACAATTCTGTCCCACTCACATCTCAACAGACATATCTCCCACTCCCTGCAAATGGGTGATGAGAAAAACTAATGCTTGGCTGCTCGCAATGAAATTGTGTGAAAGACTTTATAGTGCCTTCCACTGTCAAGGAACATTATGGCGATCATATTTCATGAAAAGTCTCACAATCCATTCTCAAAGGATATTTCATGTTTAATCGTTAAAAGTGGATAAGACGTCTCATATAAAATGTGGGATGTGTTCTATGGCACATACACCACGTATTAGGTCATTGATTTTCTTTCATTCTAATATCTCTTTTCATAATATATAGAAAGATATAACCAAGCATTGAGGAAGAGAGTATTATCAGGGATGTCAGAGTCTTTCATCCAATTTGCCGTCTTGACTTAATCCCAACATGAATTGAGTGAAACTTCTCACAATATATATATTTCTATATCTTCCTCATAGCATTTAGTTCTTTGCTAGATAGAATCTCTCCATTTTACTTCTTGTCTCTTCTTCTATGCGGTGAAATTATTTTATTAAATTACTTTGTACTGATTTTATGTTAAGGAAATTGTGTAAAAGTTACTGGAACTAGATCGACTTCTTATTGGTGAACTTTAGATATTTTAACCTTAAGCTTTTTGTCAAATAACAGAAATAATTATGTTTAAGCTATCAAACATAGAATTAGGATTTATTTTAAATATTTAGGAGTTTCATTAAAATCTTCTTCAAATATTAAATTGATCATTTTATGCTGGAAAATTTATAAAAATCATTTTCTCTCATCTCAATTGAATATTCTTCACCTGAAACAACGTCATGAAGCATAAAGTCTCTTTTCTTTTGGGTTTCCCCGTCATATCTATAGGCAATTTTGTCTTTAACTGTAAAGTGTTCTCAAGACATTAAATGACATGAAAATTTCCTCCCTACTTCAATTCAATCAAGCAGCTCAATTTGACCTAATGACAGACTCATGGTCTCTCTATTGTAATTTTCATAAAGGTATCTATCTATGTAATGTATTTTATGGCACGAGGAGGAGAAAGACAGCCCAAAGTGACTCAAAATAGACATACAATTGCTAAAATAGACAAAATGTGTCTCTCTTCGCATCTATATTGTATCCACAAACATTTATATAGCACACTTAACGCAATGTAACCTTAAAGAAAAAAAATAGTGTGTGTAAATTATGAACCAATGGAGAGCGTTTGAGGTAAATAAACTAAATGAAGGTGAACATGTGCGTTTTACAAAGCGGCACACAGGTGTAATTATTATTAACAATCTTTTTTTCCATACAAATACGTCAATACACCATATATGACACATAATACTATTCAGTAATAATCAAAAATAAATCTTTAAAAGATTACTTGAAGAAAAAATCAATGCAGCATTAATATTAATAAAAATCAATTGAAAAGAAGCAGTATGGAAAAATCTACATACTATTCATCATTTTCATAAACGATAAATCTAAAAGATTACAAAGGTACGAACAGAAAAAAAGGTCTGTGCAAGAATCTGGCAATGTTTTCAAAAACATGTACCCACTATTCACCTTCTACATACAATATTAATATTTATACTATCTCCAATCTAAATCTGTCAATCGCATTTCATTTTAACATCACACACATATACATAAAATCCAATCAGCATAATTACTCACGCAAATGTAATTCAAATTTTATCGTAAAAAATGAATTTATCACAGTAAAAAAAACCCCATAAAACTTGCTTTTCATACGCCCAATAATCAATAAATGTCAATTTTATTTAACTATCATACACGTAAGATTAAATGTAATTTAGCATTGGAGAGAGGGAAGAGAGAAAATTGAGCTATATTTATGTAAAATAAAACAATTCATTGTTAATTTATACAATTTCAGCACATTCCATCTTTCAATTGAATATTTTAGCACGTTTCATTTTTAAATAATTCTCAAAGGGACAGAGAAGGTTTAATTACGAAACATTTTCACGAAACACCCGAGCCTTTCTTGACTTTGAATTATTCACCAAAGAAGTGCTAATATAAACAATTCAGCACATGGCGTGATTTTACATCATTTTTATTAATTTTTATTACTACATAGAGATTTTCTGTATATATGACGATGAAAAATGTAATGAGAAAATTAATAAAGACTTCAAAAAATATGGAAATTTTCTTTTTAATATCTCTGTACGGTAATAAATCAATAAAATTATTTCATTGTTTATTAAATTTTATCGTCGACACGTTTCTTTTTTGCATGCCACACGTTGTTTTAATAAATTTTTCCCTACAAGAATAGCTTTCAACGTACAAATGTGAATTGTTTAACAAGAATTCTCTTTAAATTTTAAATCATAGGATTGTTAAAACTTTAAACATGATGGGAAATAATTTTCTTTAATTGAGTGATTGATACTAAAATTTTGGAGATTGTTGTTTGCTTCTTTCTAAGCAATATATCCAATACTTTGCCTAAAAATAAATTAGTCAATCTGAAATAGAATTATATATAGGAAGAGCTGCAAATCATTAAATTGAGCTTTTACGACTCTAACGTCTAATTTTAAACGTTATACCCAAAGGAAACTGCCTCAACGTTATCACCAATTTATATATAATTCTACTCAATCTAAAAACATTCGTTCAACCGATACCAAGACTCTGCAGTCGATACTATAATAATAAAAAAAGGCCAGACATGATAGAAAATTAATTTACTGTCCAATAAACTCTCATTTTTTTCTCGATATGTCGTTCCAGTTGCCCTCGCGCAATGTTGTATCTCTTTAGAGGAGAGATTATCTCAAATAGCAATTTACTAGTAATTTTAAAATGCAATTACTTTAATTGCAATTATTTTTTTCATCTGGGCTTAAAGTTGCCTTATATTCTCTTCTGTTTCATTCTCTGCCTTATATCGTGTTTCCTTCTCGCAGCATAATACATACATATTCGCATATATATGTAGATATTGATTGCGGTGTTTGTCTATATAGTGTGTTTGTTGTGCTTCAATTTTATATATACATAGAGTACGTCTGGAAAACTTTGTTGTTAAAATTTATTTCCTCCACACCAATCCTGCACCTTCATCAACAACCACCACCCCCCATGAGAGAGAGAACAAAAATCGATGGAGAGCATTTGAAAATAAATTCACGTATTTTTCTGTGAGGAAAAATTCACTCAGTTTTTATACATAGTCTCCATCCAAGCCACCCCCCTGCCAGAGAATCCCTAGAGTTTAGAACACCCTCACCCCTCCACCTAGCCCCACTCTCCTGCCACCAACAATCCTCCCTCTCTTATTTGCCCTGAGCAGTTCAACAATTTTCTTGTGGTATTTTTCAACTCTTGAATATTTTCCCACCGCAGAGAGGAAAAATAAAATTTCACGAGGTGTGAGTGAAATATTCTGCTATGTATAGTACCCCCCCTCCACATCCTTGCAATGAGAAAAGGTAGAAGAAAAAAAAACATACGTAGGGTGGGTGAGAGCGAAAATATTCTGCGAAAAGAGAAAAACACCCAGCTAGATGGAAAATTGAATTAGCGAAAATTTCTCGAGGGTTCTTCTCGTCAATGGAGGGTGGTTGAGGATTCTATATCGTATGGCCAATTGATTGAAATTCTTCCGTAAATGCCATTGATACTGCGTAGAAAATAAATCAAGGAATTTATTTGTAAATTGAAAATGTTTTGAACGAAATTAAAAATAAATTTGGAAATGAATTTCGCAGAGGGAATGAAGAGCTAGAATTAGGAAGAATTTTCTCGCAATTCAATTTTGAATATTTTAAAAATGATTTGTACATAAAATTATTTAAATTTAAAAGTTACTCACTTTATGAAAGTTTTTTTTATATAGAAAAGAAGTTGAGATTCAAGAAATCTCTTTTTGAAAAATTTCTGAAAATTTTATGATAACAAAGTTAAAATTTAAATGTGGCACAAGTGCAAGCTTTCCAAAATTATAGAATTCATTAAAATCACTGAAGAACTGAATGATTTTATTTGTGGAGATGTATATTCTCTTGAATTTTCCTTCGCTTTAAATTTTATTTCAAATCCCCTTCTTTTTTGCCAAGGAATGGAGAAACTTTCTATGAGTTGATTACTACTGCTTTTCCCCAAAGCCGGATGTAGGAAAAATTTGGCAAATGGATGAAAAATTCTCTCCATCTTATTCAGCAAAATCCCACCCACATAAACCCCCCATGAGCTAAAGCTCTGCCTCCCGCACACAATTGTTATGTGAGCGGCATGGAAAATTTGTGAGTACTTTAATGATCCAAGAGACGTCCCAGGGATCAAAATCTTCAGCATTTTCCCACGAATTCATCTTCCTTGTGTACATTTTCTATTTTCTCACACTTTTCACCCCCGTGCCATCTCCCACACCAACCTCCCCATACAACTTGGATACCTTTTATAACCATTCTCACAGAGCTACCACCCTCTGTGAAAACACTTGAGCGACATACATTTTGTTGGATGGAATTTTTTACCCGTACCACACCCCCCATTATCATCCCTTAGGCATGCTCTCAATCCCCAGGGTGAGGAAACTCTGCAGAATGGAAGTACGGATGAGAAAGTAGAAAAGGAAGTGAGAGATCGTGGAGAGAAGGATAATCACCAAAGTTGCGCGAAAGGAAGAAATGCTCGTCCTGGGAGTGTGGGAGAGCACAGTGCCTAATTGGGGGTGGAAAAAAGGGCGCCTTTAAGTATTTTGGTAGCAAAAGAAAGACTACGAAGAAGAAGGTGTGCGGACGATTAGAGATGTGAATTTTCCACAAGGAAGATGGAGTCAATGGCAACTCCAAGTCTTCAACGCCACCCCCACTCCCCATCGCACAACTTTACCCATCCACATTGTAGAGCTTTAAAGCTCATCTTATGTAAAAGGTCGCTACTATATGAGTCACACACCAAAAGTTCTCGACCCGGGAAATGTTGCCAAATGGCATATTTTCCTCTCTTTCACTCCCATTGCCGCATTACTCCGGCACCAGTTTTCATGACACTATACGCCATGGAGCTCTCTTCTATGGAGGGGATTGTAATTTTCCCGAAAAAAGCGCCCACCCTTTTCGTATCCATGTGTCTCATTCACTCTTGCAAAACCAACCCTTAGTCGCTTTTGGAAAATATAATCACCCTCCCGAACGATAGTGAGATGGTACTGAAGGGAGAAAAGTTGAGCGCATGCGAATTTTCGCTACATAGAGAGGAAAACCCATTGAAAGCCCTACACAAGAGGGGCTTGTATGGAGGATTGGAAAATATAAATAGGGAAAAAAATCACTCCTCTTTTCCTGCGCCACAGGAAAATGTTTCCTCTTTTTTTGACACACACACATTTCTATTTTAGGGATTTTTCGGGTTTAATACATTCGTGTATATGTATGTATATAGCGAAGGGAAGTAGGTGGAATTTACTTGGAAAACTATGTGCGGAATTTCGAATGTATATTTACGCCCATCCTGCATAATTTTCCCATATATAGCAGACTATCAGAATTTAACAGTAAAGTGCAAGGAATCAGTATTATGTAGCAAATGTTTCCATCCCCTTTTCATACATAGTGCGAAAAATTCCACCCTTATAGATGATATTACTCTAGTGCGGCAAGGAGATTTAAACGTATTGAAGCAATGCAGCTAAAAGTTGAATAAATAATTAAAAAGAAATATGTAGTTTTCATAAAAGAAATTCTATGATAGAACAAAGTTTAATTTTAATTTTATTCAGCTACCTATATTTTTTTTTACAAACAACTGAAAAATCAATAAAGGAGTAGGAGAAAATTAAATATAAAGGCATTCAAAGGCGTGGAAAATTATTTATCCTGAAATGCGATTATTTTAATTTCAAGGAGGAAATGCAAATTTGACAGGGTTTGAGAATTGAGAATGAACGAGGATGATAATTCAATTTTATGTTTGTTTTTTCATATCAAATTAAACTCCTCGTGGTTGTTCTGTGTAACCGAAATTTAGGTTTTATGTGTCCAGTTTTTCTCCGTACTACATCGTGTTCTCTCCCTCTGCGACATCAACCCCTTCGCAGCAGAATAAACCCCCCGACAGCATATAGAACATTACATAAAGCATTTTGGTACAATGCTCTCCTGGCTCTCGCTCCAAATATCGATTTTTCCCACCCATTTTTACATCACATTCCCCAAAAAACATTTGTACACATGAACGCTCCATTTGTGTAACATTCCATGGAAGCATAGTGAAAAAAAAATAACACCACATCCGTGGAAAAAAATATTAAAAAATAAATATATCTATGGAAAGAATAGCATGTGTGTGTGGGGCTTCATGATAAAAGATATGTTGAAAAAATTGCAACATTTATCAAATGGATTTTTATTGCAGCTGAAGCACTAAAAGTTTTTACCATAAAGAGCATTAAAAAAATAAATTCAACGCAGATTTTTCCTCATTTCCACCATGTCCACCATATTCTCACACCCCCCATCAACATCCATCTAGAAAATGAGGGTATACAAAATATCCCAATTCATTGTGCAGAGAATGAAATTAAAATATTTTTTAGTCTCCATCCGAAAAAAAACATCGAGGTTTTTTTATTTTATTAGAGTGTCATAAAGCTCTGTGGGAGAAAAAGTTTTTCCACCAAGCTACGTAGCTTTTGTTGATTTCATTCTAGCTATTCTAGCTGAGGAAATGTTAAAAAAAAACAGCAGATTTTAAAGCTTTTAATTTTGTTCCTCTGTCCTTCGCATAGCCTTTCTCGCGTCATCTGCAAAAGCTTAATTACGCATCATTGAAAAACGGACGATGTTGCTAATTTAGAAGCGAAATACTTTGAGAATTTACTTTTAGAAGACTATAGAAAATGTTTGTATTTGAAAAGTGTTTAAAAGATCCAATCAAATCAATCGCTTTATAGGAAAAATGTCATTTTTTCTTTAAATTATCAAAATTCTAAATCAAAAATTTTGCAAAAGAATGAAACAAAGAATTACAGACTTGACAAAAATTCTAGGAGAAAAGCAAAAAAAACTTCCCAATGTAATAACCGAAAAAAAAATGTCTTGCCAGAAGTAATATTATATACACACAACATTATTATGGGTAGAATCATGAGATATGTTCCGCCTCCGAGGCTTTAGGACAATGTCAAAACTTTTGTTATCTTTCTTGAACATAAAAGAGAACATAGTATTAGAAAACTCCCCAAAGAAACATGGTTCTCTGCAATATAATAAAATAATAAGACATGGCTCTCAGATGCAATAAAACAGCGAAAGAAATGAGATGCCTTCCCCTAAAGAGAAATAAACGAGAATAACATATTTTTGTAAATTATATTGTGTGAATGAAAAGTTAAATTTTGAATATAATTTTTTTAAAAGATTTTTCCATTTCTGTGAGAACTAAAAAAATAAAAGAATAGAATCAATCTAGGTAGAATTATAATATAATAATAAATTCTTTAAGAATTTTAAGTTGAATCCCATTCGTTTGATTATGAATAAATTAATGTACTTATATTGAGTTTTATCCCATGTAATAGAAAAAATTAATTTCAACGTTTATTTTATATCGAATTTAATAGGAAATCATCAATCAATACGTAAGAATATCAGTAAAATAAAAAAATTATATATAATTAATGGAAAATCCTAAGGATGTGAAAAAATTAAAATGGCCTATTGTAAATCGTTTAATAGACATAATAGTTATAAATATAAAAGAAGCCTCTTCTTTGCATTTTCCTTCAATTTTAGTACAAATATTGAGTAGTAATGGTGTTCCAGTGGAATAAAAGTGCTTTAGTTACGGGAGCACTTGGTGGAATTGGTAGGGCAATTTGTGAAGAATTCCTCAAGAAAGGAATTCAAAATCTTGCCGTACTAGACATTAAAACTAAAGAACCTAATTTAGTGAAAAACTGGAGACAGAAATATCCAAATGCAACCATTATGTACTTTTGTGTAGATGTTAGTTGTGAGGAAGAACTTCAACATTATTTCACGATTTTTGCAAAAAGCGTCAAACATTTGGATATTGTTGTGAATTGCGCGGGAATTTTAAACGAGAGCACCCCGAGAAAGATGGTAGAAGTGAATCTATGTGGAACAATTACAACAACTCTTTTAGCCATGGAGCACATGAGGGTGGACAAGGGAAAAGGTAATGGTGGTGTTGTAGTCAACATTTCCTCAACAGCAGGGATCTATCAAACGAGTTCTCTACCAACGTACAGCGCTACAAAGCACGCCATTGTTGTCTTTACGCGATCTCTAGCATACGGACGTGAAAATAAGGGAATACGCTTCCTTACCCTTTGTCCAGGAGGTACAATGACACCACTTCTATTGTCAGTAAAAATTTTTCAAATGAAAACATTGGCTCTGCTGAAGATGTGGAAAAACTTCAAAGTACAGAGGTAAGTATTATTCGATAGGAAATACTTCTAAGAACTGATAAACGTTAAACTAATCGTCTTTGATGCTTGCAGTTCGAAGAGTGTTGCAAAAGCCGTGGTGAAGATCATTGAGAACGGTCAGAATGGAAGTGTCTGGATTGTTAAAAATGATAAATTAGATGAACACATTGGACCACCGATACTACATTAATCTTTAACCTTCTATTGCTAAATCTGAGTGACTACGTAGGATAAGAAAAAATGATTATTTAAAGATTTATTAATTAAATATCTAAAGAATTTAATAGGAAAAAATTCGTAATAAAAAATAAGCCTAAAACTAAGAGGAAAGTCGTCATAGAAAATACTAGAATTTTTATATAAAAATTTTAATTATGATTAACAAAAGCCCCCATGTGGAAATTCTCATTACATACAGAATATTTTCCAGCATTAGTTGAAAAAAAATCTCATGAGAAAATCTGACATTCTTCTGTAGTTTTTTCATCGACTTCCACACAGTTTAAAGAATAGAGAGAGAAAAAAATTTGCATCTCTCTGTTTTCAATTAATTTCATATTAAATTTTTTCTTTGATGCAAACCAGTGGCAAATGAGAAATAGGAGAAAATAAGAAAATTTAAAATTAATGTAAATTCTCAAGAATGTTACTTTTTTGGAAAGATATTAGCCTGAAGAATTATTTGTGAACAATTATTTCATCATTAGGATATTAAAAAAGCAATTCTCAAAGTTTTGTTATGGTGTATTGAGTACATGACCTGGTGACATGAATTTATAATTTTCACTTTGTACATAAATTCAAACATTGAGCTTTACTTTTACATTGTACACAAACAGTAATTTACATGAGATTTAAGAAAATGGATCTCTGCGAGTGAAGTAAAAGCTGATGCATGTGAAATGTTTGACGAGAAGAAACGACACATCTTGTGTTTCTTTGAATTTTGAACATATTCCTCACAAGCGAATCATCATGAGCTACAGAAGAAGTCAAAGTGTGATTTGCAAGTAGTGTCAATATGTAATTTTGTACTCAATTATCTTTCACGTTATTTTACATTTACTTATACATATATTTTCCATCGTCGTGATTATTTTCCCCTCTTGCAATTGCTCCTCATGATTTGCCCAGTCAACCTCAAGTATCTCTGGCTTAACGAGAAAAAGAAGTGGAATAAACCAGCAAAAAAAAATAAAATCGTTTAATATTCATAAATTGTATGTAATAATTTTAGTTATTATTGAGTCTTGGTGTGCTTCTTTTTTTACTCTCTCATACTCTTTATGCTACTTGTGTGTCTTTTTTTCTCAATACACCACACTATATATAAATATACCTTCTTCGCAGCCATCTAGCCGTGTGTTCAATGTCCAAAGAGAAAAGAGTTCAATGATCTCTTGTGCTTTCATGTAAAATATACATACATCTTTCTACACCCATAGTACATAAGAAAATACTATAGGCAATAGCATGAAATAGAGAAAAAATATATATAAATACACTGTTGTATACACATAACATATGTACATATCTACATATAGTTGTTGCCAACATTCAACTTTTGCCATACAGAAAATATCTAACTCTTTGAAAAATTTAGCTGAAAAAAGACTGCCTCTGTCCCCATCTCATTCTCACACTTTTTTAAAGCTCTACATAATCTCAACTATTTTGTAAAGGCACAACCGGCATACAAACACACAATCCACCAACAAATTAATTGTGAAACATCCATTAAGTGAAAAATTGTGTTGAAAATGAAATAGAAGAGAGGTACGAAAAAAAACTGATAGGATTATTCGCGATTGGTGATGGTTAGAGGAATTTGTGTGGCAGAGAAGACTGGAGGAGACATTTTGCACGGAGCTTTTGTGTTAACAAAAATAGTCTCACGATGGGGTCACTCGTGAGGTCAAACAAATGTCGCTGGGTGACAAAATAAATGGATCAATTTATGGCTTTTAATCCCCCTCCTTTCCCTGTGTCTCCCACTATGGTCCTCTATATGGATTGCTGCACACCATCGAAAGTCATCTAAAGTGAAATCCACCCACAAATGTCACAACAAACTAAACAACTCTAATTAATGCTGAGAGAGAAAAATTGAGCATGAAATCCCCACCAGAAACAGGATTGTGGGTGATGGAGCGTTGAGCAAGCAAACAGACAGTCACGTGCATGGGAAATTGTTTACAAAAAGAAATGTCAAAAATTTGACAGTTCTTTTCATGACAAGAAAATAAGACATGTGTCAAATATATGTTATGTCAAAATATTCATTGTCTCTTCTAGAGCTTTCAATTGTCCTCAAGCTCCAAAAACAGAACATTTTTTAATTAATTTAATCATATTTGCTATTCTTAATTCTCCATTCTTTTCAAAATGTAAATAATACATGTCATAAATTCCCATCTCTGATAATTTAAAAAAAAAACCTCCAAGGAGTTCATGCATAGAGAAAATAAAAAAAGAGATGAGAGATATATAGCAATTGCCACTACGATACCTACATAATACGAAAGGTATTGAATTAATTCACGGAAAAGCATTCACGGGGGAGTTGAAGAAAAACTCACGTGAAAAATGGGTGGAGAATGAATTTGATTTAGGTGCAGTTTATTATCATATTTCCAATTTGCATATTTTACTTTTTTTATTCATCACAGAAAAATAAACAATACACGGTGAAGAACCAAAGAAGAAAAATATCAACATCAACAATCTCCGCAAGGCGGACTTGAGTATTTTCTTGGAAAATTAAATTTATTGTGAAGTGGAATAAAAGAAAATAATAATCATCATTTTATTTGGGAAATGAAGAGTAAATAAATATTTTTTTGAGTAGCTACATAATATATATTTTACAAATACATTTTTTTATTTAATGCAAAATAGAAAGCTTCTAACTTGGAAAGCCCACAAATGACTTCTTGAATCTAAAAGAAAGTACGAACTCATGATAATTTATGATATACTGATAAAAAGTCCGTCTTAATTGCATCATAATTTAGACTTTATTTACAAATTTAAGTCTTCTTTTTTTTTCTTTCAGTGTAAACAGTCTATTTGTCATCGTCTATAAATTTTAACCGTGTAACACAAGGTGCTACTCCTACTTCTTTCTTTATTCATACACCTTCCCTTCTTGAAAATAATCTAGCCATTCTTTTTTTCATTTAATTTATCTATAAATAATCACCATATCACATAGAAAAAATCTCTTTCGTGACCATACAAACGTATTTTTATTGTCTAATCAGGGAGAGCTTAGAAAGCAGTAGAAGAAATATACATGAAAATTATCTCATGTCGCCAAACAATTACGAGAATTCTCAGCAATTTATTACAAAAATTTCTTATTTACTTTTTCTACCGCATGTGGCATTTAATGTGAGGAATTGTTGAAATTATTTTGAATACAAATAGAGGAATTGAGGAAGAATTAACTAATAAAGAATTCTTCTGTGGACTCATCCAATTCTTTCCCATGTTTACTAAAATGGGGAATTAATGTGAATTAAATTCTAAGAGATTTTTTTTCGTTATGTTTGAAAAAAGCAACTCATAAAATAATGTAAATATGAGGGGTATTCACTTGTATTTTATTACAACCATTTTTTTTTACAAAATGCGGGAGTTTAGGAGTTTACAAAGTGTGGAGGGAAATGTTATATTTATATTATCTATAATTTTCACAACTACAATATACCTAACCCACGTCATTTTTCACCATATCGTGGATGTTGCATTTGGTAGAGTAATCAAGAAAATATTTCACAACGAAGATAATCACCTTTCGCAGTATGCTCACATTGGTTGGAAAGAGACCCAACACAACCGATATGGAGAGAAATGTTTACCTTCCCGTGGTACAATCAAATTTATTATTTTCCTTTTTTCAACTCTTTTATTGGCATTATATGTATGTATATAAAGAAAATCACGAATAAAATGAGTTTGAGGAACAAAAAAAAACTCAAAACGAGCGAGTATCAATTTTCTCTCAATTTTTGTACAATCATTCCTAATACGTGAGAAAGAGACAGGTAAGAAGACGGGGTATTTTAAAGAGCGACTCCAGTGTTTTTGTGAAGGAAAAAAATACACACCACCTACATCCATATAAAAACATTTTCACAAAATACACACACTTGTGTATTTTCTTCCTCTGCCATCATCAAATTGCGCAGTATTTTCACATTGCACATGTACTATGGGTGAGAGAAACTATACACAAGTTCTATTCTTTGGCAGAGTAAAAAAAATACATATGTAGCATGAAGTGGTGGGGGAAAAGGGGAGAAAAATACCAAAATCTTCCATACTCTTCTTATTAACTTTCAAACAACATTCTCCATCTCTCTCGTACTACCAGTGAGTAGTATCCAAAGTAACGATGTAAGTAGTTGGTGGGAGGGAGATGGGAGACATTTTAATTGTATGTGTGGGAAAGAGAGACAAATACACAATCAGTGGATCAACAGAAAATGGATGCCTCCCAAAATGTATATTTCCCCCTTATGCCCTACACCCTCCCTACCCCCCTTTTACAGTCAACCAACACTCAACATATCTTCTTACCGCATCCCAAACCCCACATCACTGCTTCTCTAGAATCTAAAATGGGTTTCTTGTGCTCCCCAATACTACTCTATGTGAATCTCTCCGTTCCCATTTCCCCCACCACAAAGTTAAACTACGCCGCTTCGTCATCTCACCGTGTCCCCTTTACTCCCTCTACCTCACCCCCCCCCCCCTCTTTGGCGGGGAGAATATACATTCATCTTTCTCAATCGCACATCACTCTCCTTTGGCAGAGAATTTATGTTGCTACACATATTTGCTTGGTAGTCGCTGTCTCACTTCAATGTCTCCCCACTTTTGAATTCATCCATCTCATTTCCCCTTTTACTACCTAAATCTCCCATCTCGCTCATGTACATTTTGTACATAGCAAAGTAAGCACTCTGGGGCTCATATTTATATGTGTACGTGTATATATAGTTAAAGCGATTTCATGATCCGGCCGCCATCATCATATGACTTGCGCACTGAGGCACCAGAACAGTTTCAACCGCAGTCGATGTCGTTGCTGTGAACTACGACGAGCACAAAATCCTCTCTGCTACCATTTCTTTTTTTCCACCATTGCACAAGTATCCAATTTTAGAGGGATTTTAGCTCCAATCTCAAACAGGGAGGAAGAAGGAAAAAAAAGAGCACACGGTACACCCATCCCACCCCCTACCCCCTAAAAAAAAGATCCAAATTGCACTTTTTTTTAACCATCAACCACACACCATTTAGTTGGAAAACTTCTTCTCCTTCCTTGCTATATAACACATTTAACATCCAACACACAATTTTTTCCTCCTCAAAAGCCAGACTCTTCCTCCATTTTGCTCGCCCAACATCAATCCACTGTCAGACCTCTCTCTAAATCACTATGCCAGAAACACCCACAAAATAAAATACAAACCATTGCTGAAAACAATGGGTTATATTGTTGCAATTTTTGGCCCTCACCAGGATATTGGACAGGAGACACCAAAAAACCACCGCCCTCAATGTAATAAATAAAAGTGATTGTGACAATTTAATGAAACATAAAAAATGTTTTTTTTTCTCTCACTCGCTCTCGTATCCGGAGCTTTTTGGCGGAGACAATAAAAAAAATGGAGAAAATGGAGTATCTTCAATAAAGTGAAATGGTTTTGAAATTTAATTGACAAAAAATCTTCCCAATAGAGAAATATGCTCGTAAATAGAAGGAAGACAGCATGAGAAAAAATTGACACACCCAATTGAAAATGTGATTATTGAGCAATTTTTTTGTTCACTTCCAGTAGCATTTTATGCCAAATTATTGTCAATTTTCTTCACCACCTCTCCAGAAAGCTAAATTACTCTTTTTCTTCAAACTCTTCACGACCCCCACCCTTCATGAATCTTCCAAAATGTGGAATGCTAAATATCAATAATGATGTTTCACAGTATACCTATGTATATAGCACATAGGTATATTTTTCTTTTCGAGATTGACTCGCTCTCTAATATCAATAATATGTATAGAGGGAATAGGAAAAACAGAGACGCAGAAAAAACTTATTTGTGACATAAAATTGAAGGTGAAGGCATATAAAAGATAAAGAAATATTATATACCTACATCAAAATCAATATGTTGGATATATATAACGTGAAAATGGTATAGAGAAAAGTCAACCCTATTTCATAATAAAAGAAAAAATGTACATCCCACCTCCCTCCATTGCTTTTAACACCTCACAACTCACTTCTGAAGCTTCTGTATTGCGTAACAAAACACCACACTTTCTTACAAATCCAAACATTCATTGACACTAAAAATACAGCAAATATAGCTTCAAGGAAAAATCTTGGGAAAGCACACAGAGAAACCTTTTAATGAGTTTCATAGAGTGAAAACCTCTCGTGTATTATTGAACGTATGTTGTACAAGAACCCAAAGGGTTATATATAATATACAACATTTTCAAACCTAACACCTCCATTGAAATTCATAATAATTCATTTTCTCTGACAAAATGAAGGAGGGTCTCTCTTCTCCATAAGAACTCTTACATATTAAACATTAAAATGGGAAACTCCCTATGCCCTCGTCTAGAAAAGAACCTTCCCGAAAAAAACAATATTGGAAAAAAAACCTCTATAGATATACCGACAAATCTTATATGTGAAGACGGAAAAATAAACATAGGTAGTATTTTTTTGGGCGGTGGCCAAAAGTTGCCCTTGAAACATTACTCCTTCAAACTGCAAAACACTGGCATACATATATCGTTGCTACGTCAATATACAAGCCTCTCCCCGCTGCTCTTTTGCTTTGGTGCTTAATAAAATGCTGTTGAGACATTCAACTGTGAGTCAATTTCACCATTCCTTTTTGCAAAAATAAAAAAAAGAAAAAAAAAAAGATCTCTATCTGCACCATACCCCACTCAATGTGAATGTGAGACAGAAAATTCAAGTACAAGGAAAGCTCGTAGATGTAGAGGGCAAAGGCAAAGGCACTTTGAGCTTCACTCGGCAAGCCAAAAAATGCACTCAATACAATTCTGTAGGTATCTATATATATGCATATCGTGGAGACCCCACCGAGGAGAAATATAACTATTGTTATATTGGGAGATTGCTGAATAAACACCACTTGCTAACAAAATAAATAAATAAGGAAATCATTATGGAGACAATCATGGGGATTGTTTGGCTTCACAACCAAAATCCGGACCATTGTCTGATGCTTTGAAGATGATAAAAATTCAGTGACCTTGAGGAGGAAAGTTCAAAATGGTGGCACATCATGCTGAGAGAGAGGAGATGACATTTTCGACCCCGTGGTGCTTCACTAAATTAAATTGTTGAATAAGAAAAAAAGTATATATATATAGTGACTTGTTTAATCTATTCAATTGGCTTCCAAGAAATCCATCTTGAAAGTCATAAAGTTGGGATATGCTATGTAACCTAAATATGTACGTACATATGTACACACTCAAGTGTTAATGTAATTTACTTAGAAAACAAGCTGCATCCAGGCATAGAGTTCTATCATTATAACGGATATGCATTCTATTATATTTATATCTATCATACTTCACCCAGAAATAGTATCATGATAAATCTTCTAGACATTAGTATGTGACAATAGGTCTTATGAAAAATCTCACTGAAAGAAACATGAATGAAAAAAAATGCAATTTATATAGAAAAATTGAGGAGCATTATTTCTGCAATATATACACGAGACAGCATCCTAGCAATTGAGGAAAAAATGTTCATGATATACTGCAATGCATATGGTTTTGCTTCTTGGACACTGCGGGGAAAAAATGGGAATTCAGCCCATGGTGCAATGCAACAAAGGGAGGTAAAGAAAAGGCAATTGCCTGGACTTGTGTGGCTGGACAAAAAGGAATTGCTATATGTATCGTGAAATACAAAATTAACTTGTATACCTACATATGTATGTATGCAATGAATATATATATAATATGCACAAGAGTACAATGAGAAGAAATAAAGCCTCATTGCGTTGAAATTATAACGGCGGAAGACCTACAAGTATAATTTTTATGGCCTTGATACTTCTCGAATTTTATACATATGTAGGTATATACAACACCAGAGTGAGGAGTTTTACATTCTATATATACTGCACTTTAGGCGGTATAGTACTACAGAGTAATATAACCACAATAATGCCACTCTTTGCCATTACATGAAGAGTGTTAAAGTGAACTGTGCATAATTGATTCATATAAAATGTATACTGTACGTACATACCTACATATATATGTATGAAAAATGTGTACACATCATATACAATGATTATATATAGAAATGAAGAGAAAGAGATAAAATGTACCAAACAAAATGATATGGAGATTGCAAAAACAATTCTCTGGAACTTGGAAGGAAATATCTCGACCGAAACGCAATACAAAAAAATTAAACACACTGCAAAGAATAAAATCTTGAAACCGGAGAACCTTCTGTTCTGTGCCTCTTTTCTCCTTAAAAAAATATTACATTTCTTGTCCTAGAACTTGAAAGTTTTTGCCTATTTGGGGTGATGTGGTTTATAAAAACAACTTTTAACGAAACGTTCGACTTTTTTCTTCAACTTTTAAATTTAATACGAAGTTGCATAGTATTGGTAGGTACCCTAAACCTAACTATTCAAAGTCTTTATTCTAGAGACAAAAACTAATTAATATTTTCTCTAGAACAAAGATTATTGAAATTTTATTAAATTTTTTCTAGGTCTTGGACTTTTTAATTACGGAACCTTATAGAGAAAATCCTTTGAAAAAAAGCTCTAATTGCAAATTCATTCCAAGAAAATTATTATAAAACTACACAGCCTAAGGATATAAAAATACAAAAAAAAACATTAAAGAAAAATAGGACAATTTAACGAGAAAAGTTGTGTCAATGCAAATTACCCTACAAAAATTCATTAATGACAAAAGGAAAGAGTAGAAAGAAGAAAAAAAGATATTTCACCACAATTTCCTATTTGCTTTAGCATTATACCATGAATAAAGGCACCACCAACTAAAGAGACAGTGTAATGAGAAATTTTTTTCTTATTCGTCTTCCTTGTAGCAATCACTTGAAGAAATTTTGCTGTCTCTCCAAATGGAAGATGTTGAATTATATTATTGAAACAACCTACACATTGTCATAGGCACTCTCTCTCCGAATAAACAATGTCGAGTGCTCACAACTTTCTTGCAGCAAAATAATTTATCACACCAAGATACGTGGTGTGACATTGAATGACTCAATTCGCCATCCAGAAAGGTCATGGAAACATGGAAGATCTTCAGTTTTAGTGAGAATTTGTGGATTAGAGATGGACGCCTTTTATTACTCATTTCTGCAGATAGGCACACTTCTGGAGATTAATGATGGGGAGCCCTTTCGTATATACCCCCACCTGAGGAAATTTACCATGATTTTATTAACCATTTCCTATAGTAATAGACTTTTAATGATGATGACCATCAGTGGGTATGACAAAAGAGCTGAAATTCGGTCATTTTTCATGAAAATACAAATATATAAAAAGGTTTCTTTCTCTGTCGAGAATGGAAATGACACCTAGACGAAATAATTGTGGGAATTTTTGCTCATTCCGATTGAAAACACCTGCAAAATTTTTACAAAATTTCATGTTCATCATTAGTCATATCTATCCAGGAAAAAAGATCATTTTCTAGTCTTTATTATCAGTAAAAAGCTTGGCTATGACAAGAAAGCTTAGTTAGAATGACTAGACTTGGTTAAAAGATGAAGCTTAGTTCTTTAATACACCTGTTAAAGCCCAAGAACGCATAAGCCTTAAAGAGTAGAAGTTTTAGCGAACTGGACATAGCCTGATTCATTCTTTGCTATCAAGTCAAATTCACTGGAGTGAGAAAATTGGGTAAAATCCATTGAAGTATCAATATAGAGAGAGATCCAAGTTAGGTTATAATGTGGATGGAATGGTATAAAAGTTCTTGGAGGAGAACAATAGAGTCTGATACCTGTCAATCCATCATGTGATGGAATCATTCTTTTTCTATTCACTCTCAACAATACTCAATATTGAGCGTCTTTTCTCCCCATCAGCCCCACTATGAATAACAAAGGTATATTTATATATGCGATGCCTGGTATTACCGCAAGGCACTAATTAGGCCACCTTTTGTATAATGAAACAGCGTCGCGCATTTGTTCTCCCGCTCTTTCTCTCTCTCACTTGCTCTCCTTCGACTAACTTTATACAATTTTATTATATTATATTAAATTTATAATGACTTGCAATATACTTTCCAATTCCTCCCCACCTCTTGGCATGAGAACGAGAAGCAAAAACACCTCAATATGTGTCACTTGCTTTTTTGTTGTTGTTGTTGCTGTTGTTGCCTCAAACTGCGCTGTCTTTTGCGATAGCATTTGCTATTTCAGCACAAAAGAGGTAAGTCGAATGGATAAAAAAGACAGCGTCTTTTCTCTTCACATCTCCAACCATTTTCTCTTATGCTATAGAATTTTCTTAAATCAATTTTCTTCGCGCAGAAAATATATATAGCATGCTGGGAGAATGAATTAAAATTTCAGAGAAATCAATACACATAGTATGGAAGCTTTCGCGTGTAGTCTACATTGCTCTTTTTGGGGTGGTGGGGATATACACCATCGAATTTTCACATTACAATTTCCTCCCAAATGGATCCTTTGCGCCCATCCGCTTTCCAATACCCTCGGTACATATAGAAAATTTCATCACAAAAAGAAAAAGAACAATGGCTGTAGCATTGCTCAAGCCACAAAAGATCTTTCTGGATACAATAGAAATCGAAATATCTTGGCTATGTGTAGTATTACAATGTTCAAGATAAACCTCATCTCCCGTATACATATATTCCGTTCCACCCTCGATATCTTCTGGGCCAGGAAGAAGAGAGTCTTTTGGGAAAGATTCTGTTGGATTGCAATAAAATTACAGTAAAGTCAGTGTGTGTATCTTTTGTGTGGAGATTCTTCTCGCCTCAAACCATTGCAAGTTAGAGAAAAGCCAAGAAAGATATAAAAGAGTGATCCCATCTCACAGAGTCTGCACAGATATTCAAATGTGATGACTTAAAATGGTATAAGAAAGCAAAGTCTTTTGCTAACAAAGTCCAAAAGAAGCCAAAAACTTTTTCATACGCCATCTAAAAGAGACACAAAACTAAGAAATTGGATCTCTCCTCATATAACTATTGCAAGCTTGTATTATTTACTAACATTTTGTCTTTGCATAAATCTCCACATGAGAATATAAAATAAAAGAAAAAAATCAAAAATTTAACCTACACGATTTAGCCCTGTCGTGCTACCCACCTACAATTTTCTTCAGTCAGTTTTTTTTTGTCTTTTTAAATCCTCTCAATCCAGATTCTCCTACCCATAGGCACCCTCCTCTTCATATTGCATGTTAATGATACACTTGGATGATGATGGCTTAAGATGCAAATTTACTCCAATTATTCATTCATTTGCAAGTCTCTCCTATTCTTTTTACTCCAAAACGTCCCTCACCTCAAACTATTAATGACAATTATTGCACCACATACATACATATAGTCGAACCTTACACAATCCACACACGTTGATTTTCTTTTTCTCAGGTATTAACACAATCGGCACCTCACAGATTGCATTCAAAATCTCAAACACAAATGCCAAATGTTGCTGCATTGACACGAGGAGTCATTAAAAATACTTTCTGTGCATTTTAAATGATTGAGAGAATTGATCCAAAATAGGACAATTATGCAAATAAGAGGTGCTCAAAAGTGGATGAAGAAATTGAAGACAATACTTAGCTATTGAGATAATTTTAGGGAGTGCCTATGAATCAATTGAATATGTTTAGTATTTTATTCTTGAGAGTTCAAAAAGTATCGACATCTTATGTTGACTTCTTGTTACAAAGCAAAGAACGTTAGAAGAATTATTGTTCTAGGTTTCTTTGTTAGACTAGGTAATTAACCTAGAAAGTTGTTTTAACCAAGCTTAACCAATGGCGTTTAACCAAAACGTTTTGACTATTCAAAGACCTATAAGTTGGTGATTCTTTTTTATTTAGAACCACCTTAGAATCCTATATCAGTAGTTCTAGGTTACCTTGGTAGGCCAGTTAGTTAGCGTAGGAAGAACAAGAAGTGATCCTAAGTCATTGTTGTTTAAATCAAGCTTAGCCAATCTCCTAGAAACGTCTTGATTATTAAAAGAAATATTTTACATTAGAACCATATTAGAATCATAGATTACATAGTTGTGATTACACAGAGATAGCTAAATAATGATACAATCACCAAACCATGTTTAGAAATAGACTTGAAAATGCTATGAATGCTTCCAATTTGAACAAAGATTCAACGAACCCTCTGTTACTATTAACTCTGACATTTTCATACATACAACCGACAGCTTATTATATTATTCTTTCTTCATGGAGTTTGAGACCAGAAAGAAGAACAAGTACAAGACAAACAGGTCAGATTTCTTAAGCACAATCCATCTACATATGAACTTAAATAAAGTACAACTTTTCTCATTGAACAAAGAACAGAATTAAGCACAAAAAGAGGCGCAGACCCCAAAAAAAGTCCCCTTCAACTCTATCTCAAAAATGGCATATATGAGTATTTCGTTGTATTTTTGCTCTCCATGATAATGATTATGAGGAGAATTCTGTGGTACAATCATCTTGTGGAATCAGAAGAGGAGGAAATATGTGTGTATAAGAAAGACATTTCAACTGAAGACACGAAAGAAAGACGTACTATATATAGTTGAATATGAAGCAAATTATGTACAACATGGTACTTTCCTTGGAGGTACCAGCTTGTGAGAAGAGAGTAAGTAGAGAAGAAAATGGACAAACAGTGCATGTTTTCTTCAGCCTAATTAATAATCTAATAAGATGAATAGGGGAACAAGAAACGACAGAGAATCTAAATGAAGGGGAAAAAATCAAGTTAATTCTAAGATTAATCTGAGAGATTCTTCTTTTTTTGCCTTATTCGACACCTCTATTCCAACTAATTGCTATTTTGTTGGTTTTTTTCGCAGTGCTATCTATAGCTTCTTTTTCATGGAGTATTTTTCCATCCTCACTGTAGAGCGCTGTCCTTCTACCACCTTCAGTCAACTAGAAAAGAATTCAACATGTTGAATTTGATATAGAGAGAGAAGAATTGAAAAAAAAGCGACAAAAAAAACTCCAAGAATACGGAGAAAAAAATTAAATCTCTTCACATACACGCACATAGAGCTTCATAAATAAATGATTGGATGGTGAGGAGCAAACAAACAGAATATGGTTGAAAAACGAAATATATATACGAAAAGATCAGAGAGGTGGAGAAGTAGGGAGAGAGAGGTGGTTTGGAATAAGATGAAAAAAATCTCGAAACCGGTTTGACTTCGTCATCGAAACGCACAAATACACTTTGAAGTGACTTGAAGATGATTTTTTAATGATCAACATTACAAGTTGCTTGAGAAGTTGTATGGCATAGCAATAGAAGAAGGGGGCCAACTCACCCAGCAAGTTGGGTCTGCGGGGCAGAGAAGCAAAGAGATTGAGTCTCGTGATTGTGTTGGACACGGCCTCGTTTCAACTTTTATTGCTATGTATATTTTAGTAAATGTGCATCCCGCTCGCACTTGCACATAAACTACGCTCAAACATACGTCGTACGATCAGAAGACACTACACCATCTCCCTCTGTCTCCATCGAAGCCAAGAGACTTTTATTCCATCACATATCTTTGGTCAGTCTTGTCGAGAGTAGTGAGTATTGAACAGTTATGAACATACATGGTACGATGGAGGTGGCAGGCTTAATGTTCAAAATGTGTAGTATACACACTACACAGTAGTTGAGGTCTGATCATGTTTCCGATGCTACACTGTCCTGTGTCACCTCTCCAGAAGATGATAAATAGAAAAGCTTCATCTAATACTTGAGAAAACTCACGTCCTCTTGAGCAATATCCCTGAAAAGTTCATCAGAGGAAAACAGAATATTGTGGAAAAACTCTACAGTTGATGTGATGTAGCGATGAGATTGTAAAATATATTTCCTTTTCAGTACATAAAATAGAGATCAACCTGTCTAGTTGTACGTACAGAGACATTGCATTGGCCGAATAAGTGCCTACACATTTCCATATTCTCGCATGTCACAAGGGAATCAAGATCATTTGAAATTGTATCAAAATCATTGAAATGTCGACTACAGAATGTAAATTCATCTCTCACTGGAGACATTAAGGGGTCATCTGTGTAGTACAAAGACTTTATTGATTGTTAACTTTCTTTATGTTGAATCTTTTATATTTAAGAAAGCTTTGTTAAGATTATAGAATAAAGAGGATTATGTATGATCTCAAGTTTATTATAAGAAGACGTATATCTAGAAATCGTTTCAGATGCGATCTAAAACTAGAATGAGAACTAGCCTATTGATCAAAACATATTGGATAACATCTTTATCAAAAATTAATTTCCAAATACAATAACCCAAGTTTCTAAACTTTAAACTCCTTAATCTCTGATCTAACCGTCTTTATCATTAGAAAAACTTTTAAAAAAGGGGGTCAAACTCTTATCATAAAGAGAATTATCATAGATCTTCAAAACTTCAATACATACCAAACACAAATCAGATTACATAAAATCGGTTTCTACTCCTAAAATAGAAATGGAATAAATTCTATTGTATCACGAGTTTGTATTTACATAACTATTATTATAAAGTTAAGAATGTGCTTTGGCTTTCCACCCACGAATTGCAGTACAATTCCATTGAATTATATTCTCGCCTCTTCCAAGATTCGATATTTTATGACATATTAATACTGTTTTGATTCCCACTAACTTTGCAAGACGTGAGAATCATGAAAGCTCTTTAGAATACCACTCAATCAATTTACTTAAAAGTGAAACTATAACTGCTATGTGACACATGTCCTTGGATTTGTATATCGATGAGACAATCATTCTTGTTTTTGTCAAATTGTCATTTTTAATGAATAAATAAAAAAGAAAGGTAAAAAATCAACCGGCATTATACAGATAAAACTATGTAGCTTATATATTTGAGATTATTTGACATCATGCTATATAGTTTTGTGTGGAGATAGACATTTATTTCGTCAGAATCTGATTCACAATATTATACCTACAACATCCATATAACTTTTATGAAGCATGAATTGCATGAATATAATTCTGAAATCGTGCAAAATCAACTGTCATAAAACGCTAAAATTTATTTTTATGCCCTCATACAGGGCTGTCGATAGCAGGATAATTAAAAATACTATTATATATGTACATAATGTAGGTAGGTACCTATAAATTTGAGCGATATAGCAAGAATGCTATCTAAATATATAATAGGAAGATAGTGAAATATACATATAACCTTTTATCTTCCATCCGACACAATTCCAAAAGCAAAATTCACATTCAAATGGAAATGCTTTTCTGGCAAAAATGATTTACGAATTTTACATTGTTCGGAAAATGGTACACAACCATTTTAACAATAAATATAAGTATAGGAAAAAAATTATGAAAAATATTCCATTGGCAATGCCACACAAAAGCAATATAATAGAATATTTTCATGACTCCATATTTCTTTTCACCTTTAAACAAAAAAAATTTCTGTTTCACATTTTCAGGGCGACAATAGAAGCAATTTTTACGTATAGTGGGAGGAAATGGTGAAAAAAAAAAACAAAATACTAAACTAAGAAAGAAAAAAAAAGTTTACGAATTACTAATTCAATTGCACAAAGAAATATACAATGCAGCTATTTATATTTTATGCTCTTGTTTTTTTTTCTTCAACGTGTCTTTTTTTTCACTTCTATACTCATATGCTTCATATTATTTATTGTTATTATTTTATTCCATTCGAAAACGTTATTTCCACACCCGCAACTAACTTACCCAGACGTTTAATAATAATCATCATTGCACAAAAGTTCACTGACTTATTTCTTTGTATATTACCCCCTCTTTCCATCTGGCTAATGGTATAAAACGAAGAAAGAGAGAGAAAAAAATTGAGACTTATTGCCGTAATACTGAGGAAAAACTCTAAATATTTTACCAGATTTTTATAAATTGCCTGTTTTTTTCTTTTCTTTTCTTACATTTAATTCCAATTTTCAAGGAGCGGGAAAAATACTACAAATATTCGCATCTAAATTGTTCTCATTTCAAGCACTCTCAATATATGTTACCCAGGCGTTCTATTCTTAGTCATCATTTAATTGTTTTTTACTCAACTTTAATTTGAAATTGCGGGGAGTGAAAGAAAAATCTCACTGGAAGATGCTTTTCAGCACAATTAAAATTATATGTATATGCAATACAATAAATTCTCTTCAGCAATAATGTTGAGTCAATGTAGGAAAATTTCAAGTCATTTCACAAATTCAATTGCAAAACCATTGTTTACCTTAGTAATGTAATTTTTCTCTCGTACCACGCAGTATGTGGTTACTATATACGTGCCTATGTATGTATACATAGCGTAGATTAGACTCACACACTCCTTATACATACAGAATGTTTAATTAATTTTTTTTACTCAACATTGACGTTTGTATTGCCATCTCATTCACAGTGAAACTCTTCCTTTTCCAACTCATTGCATTTTTTTGCAGGGAAAAGCTAAGACGTGGGCCATGGAGAATGGGGGAAAAAGAACAAAAATAGCGCCATTTGACGAATAGATAACTTGCACACATAAAACATCTATGTGGATAGCATGATACTTTATGGATCACGTGATCGGCTGAGTTGGCTCAAAATGCGGCCATGCTTATCGCAATTTATTTAATAAAATTTACACATATACACACATTTTGCCAGCCGAGTAATTTTACGTGGTACCCCAACTAGCACCAACACTACGTACCTACTCTATAATAACGTTGAGGTATTATTTCGTATTTGTTTGCACATT
Organism: Lutzomyia longipalpis; assembly: GCF_024334085.1. Taxonomy (NCBI): domain Eukaryota; kingdom Metazoa; phylum Arthropoda; class Insecta; order Diptera; family Psychodidae; genus Lutzomyia; species Lutzomyia longipalpis. The sequence continues at coordinate 11,204,091 of NC_074708.1, read as the reverse complement.
GTTCTCAATAGACATCGGCACAGAGAGTGGGGACGATAGGTAACGTGGAATGGAATATAAGGATCTCTCTATTATGAATTACGAGGTGTAGAGTAATAATACATGTGAGACAGAACTCTCATTTGCTATGTTTAATTTTTTTCTACATCCCTCCTACGTCATGCATTTCCTTTTCAATGAACAAAAAGAGGAAAAAAAAAACACAAAAAAATCCCCCATATATTCCACCTTCACACAGCCTGAAAATATATAAATGTAGCTATATACATATACATACATATAGTAAACTTGAGTGGAAATGGACACATGAGAAGTAGACAGGTGCAATCTGTGTGTTTGAATGAGATAGCGTCAAATTAATTTATTGGGAATAATAAAATACCCATTTTTTTTTCTTTCTTTCAATGTAGCTGTATATATTTGATTTTTCTTTTTCTCCGCAAATTCCCCCACTTGTAAAACGAATGAACAAAAAAAATACCCGAAATAAAAATAAACTCGCGCAAACAGTCTGTAAATTGGTAAGAAAAAAAAAGAAACGACCTACGTGTGTAAATAAGCTAGGTAACACATGATTTTTCCATCCTTCTTCTTTCAACATTCAACCTTCCGTGGACTGGAAGAACTTGCAAACGTACAAAAAAACCCACCTTATGAATATAAAGTATATACGAAAAGAAGATTAGTAATTATGACTAAGAAACTCGAATTAACATATGGGGGAAAAAGAGGCAAAAAATGAAAACAAGAAAAACAAGTGAAATAAGAAGTTGCCTCCAAAAAGCGACACATGTAGCGATTAAAAAAAAATCGTGTCTCTCGCGAAACTTGTTTGCCATTTTAAATTATATATACTCTTTTTCTTCATTTTTCCTTCTTTGCTCTCTTCCTATACTATTTTGCCTCATTATTCCCTGCCATTTGTGAAGAAAAAGTCTTATACTGCAAGAAATACTAGTTCCGTGCAGACAAACATTGCAGAAAGCTTAAGTGACTCGTATTATGGAGTCTGTGAAAGAAGAAGAGATCATGGAACAAAGATTCCCTTCCAGTCTATATAGGAGCGTATGAAACGTACCTAATAGTTTTCAAAAGCTCTGTGAATACCTTTGGATATGGTAGAATGACGTAAATACGGTTTTTAAGTTAAATGTTAACCTGCTCAAAGGTGAAGAATCCAAAGTTAGGTTACTAATCTAAAAGGAACAAAAACAGTTTCAGGAAATCGTCTTTGCATAGTTTCAACGCGAAAACAAATGATTATTCAAAAAAGAAGTTGTTTCAGAAAGAAGAAAATAAGATATAAAAAAACAATTTTCAGAAAACATTATGAACGCAGATTATGCTGGTAGTGGAAACTCAATCATATGTAGTTCTACACTACTAATGGAAAACGTAAAAGTAAACTATTTGACCCTGAGTACAAAGCAGGAAACTCAAAAATGTGTAAAGTGGTAATAGTCCATAAAATAAGAATTTATAACTTTAAATATTAATTTACATAACTAACACAAAAGACACTTGAAACATCTACACCTGTTTGACGGAGAATCCTTAACGAAAGCAGCATGTTTGGAATATTAAAGTATTGCAAAATGAATTATTATCCAAGGAAGTGTAAAGAATCTGTTGAAATCGATAGCTTTTTCAGCCAAATTCAAAATATTAACGTTTATTTACATAAATACAATATTCTCTCACGACATTGTGATTTATTTGGTATTTAAGAAAATAACCACTAAATGCCCGTTGTTCACAAGGGAGGCACACACACTTGAAGATGCCGAATTGAAAACTGGATAAACATGATTCTCCTATATGGTAAATCACATTTCTGTGTGAACATAATACATAATAATGTTGGTATGTCCGCATAAAAATATGTGGACAGAGAGATATTTCGAGCAACAATACCAATCAAATGCGGGGGAAAAAAGAAGGAAAAGCATGGCAGGATAAACATCCAAAAGAGAAATTGCTCGGGAGATGAAAAACAAATTTATTCCTAAACATGAAATACGAGAGAAGACTGCCTAAATGATGACGGGGGTGGATGGAGTGAGGATCTATATAGCGCTGTGAACATTTCGCGCAATAAACAAACCATCCCTCTGGGTAGAGGCAATTTTCTCTTCGATTGAATCCCTCCTAGCGGTGGTTATGTATGTAGGTATGTATGTAGAAAAAAAGTTTTATATTTAAATTGTTTATTTTCGAAAGTTACGATGTCATTTCTAATTATACAAGTTCTATCTTCTTTGACACTCACTGGCGGTCAAAGAGAGAGATGGTATTGCATGAAAGACGAAGAGAGAAAACATCCCAAATATTGCGAACCACGTAAGTCTCACGCCAGAGTTGCGGGGAGAGGAGATGAGCGAAAAAAAAGCCAACATAGAAGCACATTGCTACTCAAAAACGATTGAAAATGTTACGCAATGCTACGTATGACGTCGAAGTATTATATTGAGCACAAAATATTTTTTTCATCCTTTCAACCATATTCCTTGTTTTCTCTCTCTCTCACTGTCCCGTTCTTTCCTCCCCTCCTCCCACATTTCCCTCCCAACCACCCACCCACCATCGCTGTGCTTCACGAGAAGAATTATAAATGTGTGTCAAGCACTCAAGTGTACATTTTCATTGTGCTATCTCTCTTTAGCCTACATAGAAT